>NC_056574.1:3176996-3341274 GCF_018340385.1 Cyprinus carpio | reverse complement strand
TCGGTTCTCCCACAACCGCCGTTCCCCACAGGGCAAGCCCCTACCCGAGAGCAGAGTCAGCACAAACGCCACCTTGGACCCTCGGTCTCAAAGGTGCGAGGCCTGCAGGGAGAAATGCATGGAACACTTGGTTATGAATGTTCTGCAGTAATTAGGCTCACCAGAGTAGTTTCTCGGGAACTGGTAGGCGTGGTTCGGGTCGATAGCTGGGTTCGGTGCTAGCCCGGGGAACCGACGGTGCGGGTGGCGCAGCGGGAATGGTCAGCTGTTGGATCTGCTGGGTGAGCTCGGACAACCTGTGTCACCAGCGCTTGGACAGCGCGTCCGGTGTTGACGATGCTCTCTGCTGCTGATCCATGCGGTTGACACTGTGGTGGATGAATTCGGAGAGTGAAGTGGAACTTGCTGCTTCCATAGTGGATCAGAGCGTTCTGTAACGGGTAACAAATGGGTGAGGAAGCAAATGCAAGAGTTAAATGTAAAGTTTATTGAGAACAGGAATGTATAACTGAGTCCAAGGGAAACAACAGGTGGGGTAACAGCGATGGAAGACGATGATCCAGGAAGTGGCGATGAGTAGATGCAGCAGGAGAGCGTGACACAGGCCTGAGATGAGCAGTCCGTGGTGGTAGTAGGTGCATCCGGTGGTGAAGAGTGGACGGGGTTCCGGGGAAGACAACAGCGAAACAAACAGCACAGAGAAAACAAGGACGAGAACCAGGCAACCAGACGGGAAACTGCATAAAACGCTCTGACAAACACAAGACGAAAGACAGGGCAATAAATAGGGATCAGGTGATGAGTAACAGCTGGTGCAAATGAACAATCAACGGCGACGCCCACATGAAACAATCAGTGCAGACGAGCGACACACAAAACTCCACCCACATAGTGAAAACCTGAGACCACGGTTTACCAACCGTGACAACCTATACACAACTAACCTACTGACAGATTTTGACTTTAAATACTATATATAAATGTCTACCTATAAATAAACTAAAAAAAAAAAAAATACAAACTATACAAGTGCTACACATAAACACTATACCTATACACAACTATCCTACTAACAGATTTTCGAATATGAATATACTATATATAAATGTTTACCTATACATAGACTAAAACGTAAAAAAAAAATAAAAAAAAAAAAATAATATATATATATATATATATATATATATATATATGTACTATACAAATGCTTCACATAATACTGTACATGTGCAAAGAGAAACATTGTAAGTCAAGCAGTTGGCTGGGGAACAGTGCAAGATGATTTGTAGTGCACGAGCATGTAAACATATTTGAGTCTTTGTGTGATTATGTACTGTACACACAGCAGTGTGTGTGAAAAGTGTCTAGTGCGTATAGAGGAGATTTTCACAAAAAAAATATGTTTCAGACAGTTTTTCTGTGATGTGGTATGGTTGGGGGGTGTTTGGGGGGATGGAGGAGGTGAGATAGTCCATGTTTCAGGAGGTAGGGGGGTTTGTGTGGGGTTTCAGAGGAGGGTGGGGTGATTTGAGTTGAGGGCTCTCACAGCCTGGGGGAAAAAGCTGTTGAGTAGTCTGGCGGAGCGGGCTCTGATGCTCCGGTACCGTCTTCCTGATGGTAGGAGCTGGAAGTGACTGTGGGAGGGATGGTTGGGGTCCTTCACGATACTGTTGGCTTTGCTGGTGCATCGTGTAAGGAAAATGTCCAGTCTGCTGCACTACAGTTCCCGTACCAGACAGTGATGCAGCTGGTCAGCACGCTCTCAATGGTTCCCCTGTAGAATGTGGTGAGGATGGGTGGAGGGAGACTTGCTCTTTTCAGCCGGCGGAGAAAGTGTAGGCTCTGATGTGCCTTCTTGGAGAGTGACATGGTGTTGGTGGTCCAGGTGAGATCCTATCTGATGTGCACCCCCAGGAATTTAGTGCTGCTGACTCTCTCCACAGTCGAGCTGTCGATGGTCAGCGGGGGGTGATCAACGGAGTTTCTTCTGAAGTCCATCACAACCTCCTTTGATTTACTCACGTTGCGGGACAGGTTGTTAGTGCCACACCATTCCACCAGCTGTGCCACTTCTTCTCTGTAGTGCGTTTTATCGTTGTTGCTGATGAGACCTACCACAGATGTGTCATCCGCAAACTTGATGATGTGGTTGGAGCTGAACTTGGCAGTGCAGTCATGGGTTAGCAGCGTGAAGAGCAGCGGGCTGAGCACACAGCCTTGTGGTGCATCTGTACTCAGTGTGGTGGTGCTCGAGGTGCTGTTGCCAACATGGACTGAATGAAGTCTTCCAGTTAGAAAGTCCAGGACCCAATTACAGAGGGAATTGTTAAGGCCTAGCAGGTTTAGTTTGTTTATGAACTGTCGTGGTATTATGGTGTTGAATGCTGAGCTGAAGTCGATGAACAGCATTCTGACATAGGAGTCTTTATATTCTAGGTGGGTAAGAGCCAGGTGGAGGGTGGAGGAGATTGCATCATCTGTACAGCGGTTTGGACAGTATGCAAACTGGAGCGGATCAAGTGTGTTAGGGAGGCTGGTTTTGATGTTTTGCATGACTAACCTCTCAAAGCACTTCATCATGATTGGAGTCAGTGCTATGGGACGGTAGTCATTTAGACAGGACACAGGTGATTTTTTTGGTACCGGTATGATGGTTGTGGATTTGAGACATGTTGGGACGACTGCCTGGCTCAGCGAGGTGTTGAAGATATCTGTTAGGACATCTGTCAGCTGTGCAGCACAGTCTTTCAGTACACGACCGGTATGTCGTCAGGTCCCGCAGCCCTTCACATGTTGGTAGAACTTTGGCAAAACTGTCTTTAAGTTTGAGTGGCTGAAGTCACCGGCTATTATGAAAAAGCCGTCAGGGTTATCTGTTTGTTGTTCTCTGATGGCGCTGTACAGATTGCGAAGCGCGTACTTCGTGTTAGCACACCGGGGGATGTAAACTGTGACAATAACAATAGCCGTGAACACCCGCGGCAGATAGAACCGTCGACACTTCACAAACATAAACTCCACCAGCGATGAACAGTGTTTTGTCACTACCACAGCATTATTACACCACTCTTTCTTGACGTACACACATTAACCTCCCCCGTGAGCTTTACCAGACAGTTCTTTGTCTCTGTCCGCTCGATAGCAGGCAAGTCCATGTAGCTGAATAACGGAGTCTGAGAAGTTGTTGTTTAGCCATGTTTCGGTGAAAACTAACACACAACAATCCCTTGTCTCCGGACTGAGTTGAATTAAGTCAAGTTTATTTTCCAGAGAGCGAACGTTTGAGAGCATGAGTGATGGAATCGCTGGTCTAGTGGGGTTAGCCCTTAGCCTAGCTCATGTGCCTCCATGCTTACTGTGCTTCTGTCCCCTCTCACACCACCGGCGTCGCCGTTTTGTGCAGGTAGCGTCAGTAGGCGGGGCCACGGTCTCTGGGTTCAGCTTCAGCAGCAGACAGAGGCCTCTTAGCTTTTCAGTAGTCTCTGGCGAAAGCTGTTGTTTGTACACACTGCCAATTTCCAAAAGGCTCTGTCGATCTTAGATGTGTTTTCAAATGTGTTTATCTGCTGGTTTTGCGATAAGGTGAGACTGTTTGAAGACGAGGAAACGAGACTAACAGACATAAAAACACAGTTTTTGGGACCCGGAGTAGCCGCTGCGTCACGCTGCGCCGCCATCTTGGATGTGATGGAGGCACTGCCTGCTCTCATGTGACTTTCCCCCATTCATTCTCAATTAGTCCCCACCACACACATTAGGTCTGTTCAAACTTTGTGGGCTCAAGAGAAACGTGGCCAATACAAAATGCAATTTTTATGATCTCTCTTATTTTCTTTTTAAATTAACATTTTACAGATTCTGCAACGTGTATGTATACTTGTGATCTCAGTTGTACATATAACATATTTAATGATCTTTTTCAAATTACTTTTGGTGCAATAAACAATCTTAAGTAGTTTGTCTTTATCTTGAAATGATTGTAACACTTAATTCACTGACAGTGGTGTTGAGCTGCTTTGTTGAAATAAAAATACTGATTACTAAAACTGCTTTTTGTGACGCTCACAGTTATTGTAACTGAAGCAGTTTGTATTTGTATTAAGTTAGCCTATATATATATACATAAAATTGACTTGACTTAAATTCTGAATCTCCTTGATCTCTGAGATTAAGCGACAATGAGACATTTTTATTTTTTTTTAAACACGGGGAGGGCAGAGATCAGCAATGATTCTGACCACAGGAATTTTCATTGTTTAGACATTAAAAAAACACTTAACTGTTTCTGTTTATAGTCAGACTTGATCTACCAGTGTCTCAGTTACAGTCTAGAAATACAGAGGGAATCTGATCTTCATTAAAATTTTGATACAAAGGTCTTAAAATATTACATCTTAAATAATTCACAAAAGCCAAAATCTGTAATATTTGCATTTCTGTCTTAAAACCATTCATTTATTTAATATTGCACCTTTATTTGAGTTTAAGTAGATTGAAAATTTAACATTGAATTACAGATAAAAATGGCTTTGTAATGTGCGCATTGTCCTTTGGCTTATTAATGTGTTCTAGTCAGTAAGGATAATAATGCAGATATTAATAACTGTTGATTGATTGATTGATTGATTGATTTATTTATTTATAGAAAGCAAGAGAGACCAAATTCTATCTTGTAATCGTCCCAACAGTAAGTAAAACAAAACAAATTATGATTGACAAAAACAGTATTAATATTATTTAATAACTTGCATTTTGTGTGAAACAGGGTTAATGTTGTAAACCATAAATAATTAAACCAAACCTAATGTTTGCATGTAAATTAAAAAATATTTACTCAAAAACTGTTGTTTGTTTATAACTAGACATCCCCACCATTGTTTTAAACTTCTTTAATCGTTTTTCACTTTAGTAACTGAGGGCTTCACATGGGTTTTTAATGTATTTTAGGCCTAAAACATACAGTACAACCATTGCTGTGAGGTAGACTGAACTGTAATATTTTAATGCAATGTTTGATTTGGGGAATGTGTTTTTGTGCTTAAAGCACACAGTACATATGCTGTCTAACTTCATCAAGGATGCAAGGGAATATCACTGTAAAAATAAAAATAAGCAATAAGTATTTGGTTGTTATGGTATTAAACATACATTTGAGGCTTCTCTAAAGATGCATTTGTTTATAGTAAAACAGACAATTGCTCATGTTTCAGACACATTCATTTTGTGATTAGTAATTAATTAGTAATTATTTATAACTGGTCATAGTTCTTAATATATATAATCTCATTCAGTAATAATGAACTATCACAATTCTAAATTCACTATTAATTACTGATAGGTTAATTTTGTATCCATATTAGTGAAGTGTTATTCATTTGTCCTGCATTGTTCCCTACATAGTTACCTAATATGACAGACCATTATTCTAAAGTGTAACCCAATATTCTGTCTTTCATGTTTATCATCGCATAAAACCTCCATATGCTTCTTACACATTCACTAAATCCAGTCAGTCATGATCATTGTGACGCTTCAATCATGTCATATTTATCACATCTGATATCATATGGGTGATGTTGTTTTCAGAGAGCCAAAAGCGACAAAGTCAAAGTGGGAAACGCCCTGACAGTAAGTTAATTAAATTATAGCTATATTATAACCACAGACTTTTATTTATTTATTTTCAAAATATTTTGAAATTTTCTTTCTGGTGAAAGAATATATGAATGTGTTTTGTGTTTCAGTGTGTGATCTAAGGATTGTTCTTTTGGGGAAGAATGTATCAGAAAACAGCAGAGTCAGAAACTCGATCCTGGGAGTAGATGTGCATGAGAGCGATGCACCTATAAAGCAGCACAATGTGCTGAAAATCAGTGGAATGGTGAAGGACAGACACGTCACAGTCATTAACACTCTTCATCTGCTGAATCCTGACCTCTCAGATCATCAGATCACACAGACAGTGAGAGAGTGTGTGAATCAATCTGATCCAGGACCTCATGTGTTCATAATCATACTGCAGTATAATGACTTCACCGAGGAGGACCTGAGAAGAGTGAAACATGTGCTCAACAAATTCAGTGGAGAAGCGATGAAACATTCCATCGTTCTCACCACTGATGAAGAGAGAGATTACTCATACATGAGTCCTGTAATAAAGCAGACAGCTATTCAGCAGTTAATAAAGGAATGTGGAGAAAGGCATTTGGAGTCTGAAAAAGAAAACCCAGAATGGCAATCTGACATATTCAAGAGGATTGATAAGATACTTCAGGAAAACCAGGAAGAATATCTCACATGTGAAATATTTGGTGATGCTGAAGGAACATCAGTGGATGAAGAGCAAAGATCTCATGGTTCAGTCAGATCAGAGGGAAAAAACAAAAAGCGTACTTATTACAAAGATGATGGAAAACCAAAACAGAGCAAGAGAAGTGAAGAAATTCTAAGTATGTTTTCAGAATTTCTCTTCTTATTATTGTAACATAAATTTTGAAGTTCGTGTTAAGGCTGTAGGGTTGCGTTTGTGTGTGTATGGCTTGTCTGTCCCTTGGGGCTTGCCGTAGGCAAGGTTTGGGCATGCACATGTTATCGAGAGAACCAAGTTGTGCCATGTGAGTTGCTTTAGGAGTTAAGAAGAATTAAAAGTGCATTGTTCATATAATACCTGTGTTTCGCTTTCTTTATTTTATTATTTGAAAAGTGTTTAGGCGAATCCAATGCGTAAGCTCGGTCACATTATGTTAATGAAATAGAATAACCATACAAAACTATATTTAAATAATAATAATAAAAAAAAAGCTTCCAAACAAAACATGGCAAGAGCTTTCATATCAGTTTGACTATCAGCAGCACTTATTTTGTTACTGTTGTTAAACTTGAGCCCTGTGACCTGTGTCCTGGAAAGTTCCCAGCAGACAGTGTTTCACAAAACCTGTATTGTGAATCATTCTCATTGAATAAAGTGTACATGTGTATAATGTAAAATGAAAAATTCATAGAAAGTTAATTGGAACAAGAACACAAGAATAAATTGAGGCACAGAGAACAGCTTTAATGCTTTGGACCAAATAACAAAATAAAAAAATGATTACCAAATAAAAGCAACAATAACAAAAATAGTTTATATGAAAGATGACTGCAGATTTAGAATTTGGAATGAAAGAATACAGCATGACTTTTTTGTACATTGTCAGACATTCATAGTTTTTTTTTTTTTTTTTAACAGTTGATATAAGAGAGTGGATTCGTTCCAACTGTAAGTTGATGAAACTATTGGAAGCTAAGATTTTCATATTCTAAAATGTGGTTGTTGTTTAAGGAAGTCTAATGTTTTTAATATGTTTTCAGTGCCAGCAAATTTCTCTGGAAAACAGAAGCTGAACCTGGTTCTGTGTGGAAGTGATCCAACATTTAAAGTCTCTGTGTCCAAACTTTTACGAGGAAAAACTATAAAATCTTCACATCAGAGAGAGGGCAGTGAAGAGTGTGTGAAGAAAGAGGAGAGGATTCATGGTCATCAGATCAGTCTGGTGGAGCTTCCAGCTCTCAGTCAGCTCTCAGAGGAGGAAGTGATGCGTCAGACTCTTCACTGTGTGTCTCTCTGTCATCCTGGAGTTCATGTTTTTCTCCTCATTGTTCCTGTTGGTCCGCTTACTGATGAAGTTAAAGCGGAAATGGAGGAGATCCAGAAGAACTTTTATTCCAGAGAGCATTTCATAGTAATGTTTATCAGTGAAGGCACTGTTAAAAGACCAGAGACAGAGTTTATAAAATCCAGCTCAGAATCTCAGAGCTTAATCAGTCGTTGTGGAGGTCGGTACTGTGTGATGGGTTTAAAAGACCATGAAAACTCAAGACAGATCCCAGAACTACTGGATTATATTGAGAACATGAAGACTAAACCATATTCACTTCAGATGTACATGAAAGCTCAGGAGAACAGAGTCAGATGTGAAACAGAGGAGAAATATGAAGAGAAACTACAGAGAATGGAAGATGAAATCAAAGACTTAAAGCAGAAGATTCAGTCAGAAGGTGAGTGTTTTTTAAGCTAATTCATCTTCATCAGAATCACAATCTTGCAGCAATCATGATGTGTGTCCTCTAAGTCTGTTGTTAATATAGAACAAGATTTAACTGATCATAATCGATTCAATCTTTTGAGTCAGCTCTTTTCCATTAATTTGTCAAATGGGTTAGCAAAACAGCAACAGGATTCTTTAACTCTTTTGAACTCTTTTTTCTTCAGTAGTATAGTAATGAAGGTTTTTAGGTAAAGCCTTTGTTCTTGGTGATTCAGACACTGTATGTCTGTGGCTGCTTGTCTTTGAGCATCAAAAAAAAAAAAAAAACATGTAGACAAGACCAAATCAATACCCATGGCTCCTGACGATACATTGAAGTGAAACGATTGGTCTGTTCATGAACTTTCTGTCACGTAATGACGTATGCACAGAGTTGGGTAGTAAATGATTACATGTAATCTGAATTGCGTTATCAAATTCCAAAAGTCAAGTACTTGTATTTAGAGTATATTAAATTTTATAATGTTCATGATGAGATTACAGTTACTTTTTTATGGATTAAATGATTACATATTATTCACACAATAGCATTAAGGCAAGGCAAGGCAAGGCAAGTTTATTTATATAGCACATTTCATACACAATGGTAATTTAAAGTGCTTTACATTCAAGGAATTAAAATAATAATAATAATAATAATAATAATAAAAACCTTTAAAATAAACTAAAATTGATTTAAAATGAATTTAAACAGTTAAGAATAGAAAAAGAAATACATAATACAGTGCAATCAGTTCGGACATTAAATGTCTGATATATGGACAATAAATGCACAGCTAACAGATGAGTTTCAAGTCTGCATTTAAATGTGACTAATGTTTTAGCACATCTGATCTCTTCTGGAAGCTGATACCAACTCGTGGGCAGCATAATAACTAAAAGCGGACTCCCCTTTTTTTGTGTGAACCCTTGGTATTTCTAACTGACTCGATCCTAATGATCTGAGTGCTCTGTTAGGTTTATATTCAGTGAGCATTTCTGCAATGTATTTAGGAGTGATTTATAAATGAGTAAAAGTACTTTAAAATCAATCCTAAATATATCTGGAAGCCAGTGTAAGGACCTAAGGGTTCTCATTTATTAAATGTTGCATATAAACTGCCCTAAAATTGTTCTCATAGATCATTTCTCAAAAGTGCATAAGTGCGATTCAGAGAAAATGAACATGCGTACATCTGTCAGATCTCCGCCTTGTAAACACCCCCTAATTAATGTCATTACCATATAAAAGAGCACACGCCAATATCCAAATGTCTATGCTTGAGAAAGAAAACCACAAAAAAAAAAAAAAAAAAAAAAAAAAACCTTTACTGAGTCTGAAATTGAGGTCCTGCTGACAGAGGTAGAGGTTCGTGCGGGGATGCTTTTTATTTAATAATGTGTAATTATTCTGTGGACAAGCAATGTGTGTGTGGTTATATGTTTTCTATTGACTATATTCAAAATTACTACTTCTAGAAACAACAGAAATAATAATAATAATAGCAGTAGTAGACTCATTATAAAACAATTAGGTTCCCGAAAGTAAGAATAAACTACAAATTCAAGTAAAATTTTCAGTCATCTTATAAAAAGTGATCCATCCTACTTTTAAAATCACTTGCTATGACAACTAATGAAAAGTTTAGTATTACAAAATTCTTGCATTATTGAAAGAAAAATGGATGTTTCATATCATAATAAAATTAATTATTACATGATTATGGTCTCCGGTCTGAAAAAAACTGCATGTGATTTGGCATTTCTTTATATTTACACAGTTTACTAATGCTGCTCAAATGTGCCATTAATGTACTGACACAAAAATATATAGTGTATTTTATACAAATATAACTGATGTAAATTGTCAGGATCATGGACCTGTTTTGTCGTGTCATACCCCCGTTTCTGTTCTTGTTTTCCTTTTTTTGGTCACGTTCCTGTCCTCGTTTAGTTTAATTAATCATTCAGTGCACCTGTGTTTGTAAATTATCCCTTGCATTTAAGTTCGAGTCTGTGCTGTCTGTCTTTGTCCGAGATTGTACGTCAACCCTTGTGCTACCTGTGTTCCTGTCTGCAACAACGCCCGTCACAAGCGAGAAGGCCATGGAGGATGTGAGCGCAGAGAGGAGCTCCGCCCCCTGCATCGCGGCTGAGGGTGAGTTGAGTATGGCATGGCGTATGTGCCACACTGAAGAGGAATGGGCTCCTGTTCCAGAATCCAGTCCAAAGTGCCCTCCAGTGCCTGCTCCTAGAAAGCGCCCTCCAGTGCCCGCTTCTAGAATGCGCCCTCAAGTGTCCTATCCTCCAGAGCGCAATCCTGTTCCCGTGTTCAGCCTGGAGGGGGCTCTTGATACAGAGTTTAGCCCCGAATGCCCGAAGGCTCACAAATGCCCGCCTCCCACCCACTCCTGCCTCCTCATCCGCTGTCGTCTGGCAGCCTCTCTGCTCACCATCAGCCCAGTATCTATGTGGTGTGAGCTCCGTGGGACTGCCATCCTCCAGCGTCGCCGTGTCTGGAGTTTCCCTTGAGTCTGTCTCCAACCTCTAAGCCCTGGACTCTGCCTCGGCCCGTTGACCCGTCGGCTCCACCATGGCTCCTAGCTCCCTCCGTGGCCCGGCAGTCCACTAGCTCCACCGGGCTCACTCGTCCCTACCGGGACCACATGGTCTGGTGTCAACCATCCTGCACCTTGGGACTCCACTCCTCTGGCTTCGCCTTGTCCCTCCGGGTCCGTCAGGCTCCTTTATCCCCTCAGCTCTTCCTCAGTCCTCAGTTGCTCCGGCTCCACCGCGGCCTCCCTGATTCACACCTTTGCGTCGGTCACCCGCGCCATCTGCTCTGCTTAGGACCTCTGGATCCTCCCCATCGCCCAGGCTCATCGGTTCACTGTTTCCACCACAGGCTGAACTCCTCATGCTCCAAGTCTCTCCTGTTCCCTCCCTGGCTTCTCCCTCCATCGTCACCACCCTGTACTCTGTCTGCCGGCCCCCTCCCAGGTGTCCGTCCTCATCCCGAGCCTCCTCCCAAGTTCCCACCCATGTCTTCCCTCTGTTGTTCTACTGTGCGAGGACGCACATTCTGGGAGGGGGGTGATATGTCAGGATCATGGACCTGTTTTGTCGTGTCTTTGTATAAAAAATATCTGACTGGAACTGTTTCCTATGTTGTTGTGATTTGATCTGAACGGAAACAGTATATCGGTGTGACGCAGCTGAGATATTCTCCAAAATGGCACCAGGCTGATGCAGAGGAGACAAATTGTAGAATAAAGTTTTCTTTGTTTTTTTTTTTTTTTTTTTTATGCGCACAAAAAGTATTCTCATAGCTTCATATAATTGCGAATGAACCACCGATGTCACATGGATTAATTCACAGATCTCCTAGCTACAATTCTGAACTTGGGAACATTTCAGTTGCATTGCTGTCCATGCAGGGTCAGACAGCTCCAGATTCCATCAAAAAAAAAATCTTAATTTGTGTTCTGAAAATGAACGAAGGTCTTAGGGGTTTGAAACGACACAAGGGTGATTAATTAATGACAGAATTTTCATATTTTGGTGAACTAACCCTTTAATAAAAAATCTGAGTACGCTGCACAATTAATCTCTTACACTGCATCTTTGTTGTTTATAATGAATTCGGTGCTTGCATGTACTCCGCTTTTATTATTATTGCAGCTTAGATGTTCAAATAGCTGCAGTATTCCAACTTTGCCCCACGGAAAACGCCTGCTCAGACCCTGAGGTGGCGGTAAGTACTTTTCCACGTCAAGACTGTTTTTATTCATAAGAAAGTTGCCGTGGATATTAGCGTACGCACAATCTAAGATCAAATCTGTGCATACGCACATTTTATAAATGAGGTCCAAGGACTGGTGTGATATGCATAGATTTTCTGGTTCTAGTCAGAATCCTGGCAGCAGCGTTCTGGATGAGCTGCAGCTGTCTAGTGGTCTTCTTGGGAAGGCCGGTGAGGAGACAATTATAATAGTCCACCCTGCTGGTGATAAAGGCATGAACAAGTTTCTCCAAGTCTTGACTGAAAACAAAACATCTAATTCTTGGAATGTTTTTCAGATGATAGTATGCTGATTTAGTTAGTGCTTTGACATGACTACTGAAACTATGGTCTGTCTCCAGAATCACACCAAGATTCTTGACTTGATTTTTAGTTGTTTGACCCCTAGAGTCAAGTAATGCATTCACCTTGGAGAACTTCATCTTTGTTTCTAAATGCAATGACTTCAATTTTCTCCTTGTTTAACTGAAGAAAGTTCTGGCACATCCAACTGTTAATTTCATCAATGCATTGGCAAAGGGAGTCAATGGGGCTGTAGTCCTTTGTAGATGAGGCTAGGTAAATCTGGGTGTCATTTGCATAGCTGTGATAAGCAATTTGGTTCTTTCTCATTATTTGACTTAGGGGGAGCATATACAGGCCAAACAAGAGCAGTGCAAGAATTGATCCTTGTGGGACTCCGCATGTCATGGACGTCCACTTACACTTATGCTCTCCTATACTCACATAATAAACTCTCCCTTTTAAGTATGACCTGAACCATTTGATTACCATCCCAGAAAGCCCGACCCAATTTTCCAGTCTCTCTAGTAGTATGTTATGACCGACAGTGTCAAACGCAGCACTGAGATCTAGCACTGATATTTTGCCAGAATCATAATTTAAGCAAATATCATTTATAATATTTATGAGTGCTGTCTCTGTGCTGTGATGCGTTCAATTTAATGATGCGGATTAAATCATTCCTAATTTATTGATTGATTGATCTTTTTTTTTTTCTCTCTCTTTTAAATTTTCCTTTCTAAAAATGTGTCTGCACCCATTTAGCTTTGACTGTTTTCACAACATATAATGGCCATGTAAGGGTCATATAAATAAATTTGCAAACACCTCTCAAGCAATTGGACCATGTATGCACATAAAAGTTACTAAACACTGGTGATGTATAGCTGTGAAACACTTCTTCATCACATCCTTTAGTAAATGTTGATTCTGGAAGTCTGTTGATTCTGGTCACATTGGCATGCAGCTAATCAAATTTAATATTTGTATTTTTAGTGTTCAAATGTTTGAATCATTTATTTGATATTTTTATGATTTAATTAATTACCAGGTATTTATCAACTCATAAACCCACTAAAGTTCTTACGTTAAGGCAAGTTTGGGAAACCTCGCTGTAATGTAATGTTTAATGCATTTTATGATGTTGATGTAAAAACTGTTACGGGGTGAATGAGATGTGCAGATCCATCTGCAAAGCTTTTATTTTAAGGTGTGGTCATAAAACAGGCAAGGTTCTGACAATTGAAAACAGGTATATTGAGGGCAAGACAAAAGAGTAATCCAAACAGGCATTAGTCAGTTGACAGCGAACATTTTCCAGAGGGCTTAACATTAGGGGAAATCCAATAACACAAGCAATAGTCCAGGCAAGGTGCAAACACAGTCCGAAACAGAAAGGCAAAGGGTTAATCCAAGATAAACAGGGAAGAATCAGGTAACACGGGAAAGCAGGCAAGACAAGACTATGACTAGAAACTAGGGCAGAAAACTGGCTCCGTAATGTGCTACCACTAGGAGAGCAATATACGCAAAAAAATACTCGGCAGTTAGAGAAGGATATGAGTGAGTGAAATATAGTGTGTGTGTGTGATTGGTTACAGCTGTGTGCAATCAGTACAATGGATGATGGGAAATGTAGTCCATGGTGATGTGCAACAGTCTGTGCAGTGACAAAAGAGTGATCCAAAACGGGCATGAATCAGTCGACAGCGAATGTTATCCAGAGTGCTTAACAAGATGGCAAATCCAATAACACGAGCAATAGTCCAGGCGAGGTGCAAACACAGTCTGAAATAGAAAGGTAAAGGGTTAATCCAAGATAAACAGGCAATAATCAGGTAACACGGGAAAGCAGGCAAAACAAGACTATGACTAGGAACTAAGGAGTAGAAACTAGTGCAGAAAACTAGCTCTGTGTGCTACCACTAGGAGAGTGATATATGCAAACAATACTCGGCAGTTTGAGAAGGATCTGAGTGAGTGTAATATAGTGTGTGTGTGTGTGATTGGTTATAGCTGTGTGCAATCAGTCCAATGGATTATGGGAAATGTAGTCCGTGGTGATGTGCAACTGTGGGTGCTTCTCAATCCCCACCTCTTAACCCCACCTTCCTTTCCTCTCTTCCTTTCCTCGCATCTTAGCTCCACCCCTTCAGGAGGCGAGGGAAGGACGCAAGGAAAAGACGCCAGGATCGAGGAATTAAATCAAGTGAAATTAAATAACCTCACTCCCTTTAGCGTCACTTCAAAGTGTCATCAGCTGCACTAAAGGGATCTGCCCTTAAGATGTTAAAGTTTGTTATTTAAGACATTCTTAATTAATATTAATAAAGCAAGATGACCTGTTTGAAGTATGTGGCATGTATGGTTTATTTAAACTGCAAAGTTAATATATAAATTAAAATTATTACAACAGATGTGAAGGGGGAGGAGAATTTATACGTGCATCAGGTTTTTCAATGAAAACCACTTCCGCAAAGGAAACACCTGTGTATCCTCGCTCATGACTCCTCAGCTAGCCTCCTCACTCCTCGATCCTCGTCTCCTTGTTGTGCAGTTAAGAGAACTGAGATGTCTTTCAAGATGGCTGCACTTGATCGGTTTCTGGGTCATAGGATGGAGGACAGAGGATCAATGAAACAAGGAGGGATATTGAGAAGCACCCAATCTGTGTAGTGAGAGAATCAATATGATGGATGAGTGACCTCTGGTGGCGATCGGACGGAAGTCAGTGGACAGGATTCGTAACAAAACAAATGTAATATATTTTCTTTGTAATTGATTTTTTATATCAATATGGTACTTTTAAAGGGGTCATATGATGTTGCTAAAAATAACATTATTTTGTGTATTTGGTGTAATGAAATGTGTTTATGCAGTTTAAGGTAAAAAAAAAATAAAAAATCATTATTTTCCACATACTGTATATTATTGTTTCTCCTCTATGCCCCGCCTTTCTGAAACGTGTCAATTTTTACAAAGCTCATCGTTCTGAAAAGCGAGGTGTGCTCTGATTGGCCAGCCATCTAGTGTGTTGTGATTGGACGAATTCCTCAAGCATGTGACAGAAATGCCATGTCCCGGTGCGATGAGACAAAAACAATAAAACCCATTATAAACAAGGCATTTGTTGCATCCAGTGGGGATATAATTACCAATTATAATGACTTATACTGTCTTTTTACGTGTTGCGTTTATGCATCGTGCTGCCTAAACATGAAACCATGTCTGCATTTGTGATCGGAGAAACAACAAAAAAAAGCACCACTCTACACTGCTCAAAACTTGCGTTTGAATCATCAGTGGCAAAACCTTTAAATATGAAAACGTACCTTCAGGCTGTGAGTCAGCATTATTTGTCAGCATCATAGACTGTGGTCAGCATGTGCGCCGAAGGGAAAACAGGGGAACTTAATTCCCAGGACGCAGCTCTCGTCCTCCGTAAAATGTGTTGCACACATCTGAATATTTGGTTTGAACTGTTCTGAAACAGTGTTGTATATACCACTTAACCACTGATTTCTAGTTTTTCTCTTTTGGAAGGCCAAACAAAGTAGTTTCGCTTTCATAATAAAACACACAGCGTCTCCACAACATGGCGGCGGCAACAATACTACAGTGAGAATCAAAGTTACTCCTTCTTTCTTTGCGTGTACATTTGGGCGGTGTTATGCAAATCTTCCCACATTGTGACATAAACATGTGGGGACGTGTTTGAACGAGGCGTTTTAGGAGGGCATGAATGAGTTTTAACTTTTATAAAGAATATCTCTTTGGGTTTGAGACTTTAGTCTTTGCAACTTTACAGATCTTCTTTGTGCACCAAGAGCTCAAAAGAGAAAGGAAAACTTGAAATCGCATCATATGACCCCTTTAATGGCAAGTTTATCACAAGTTAGATAAAATATAATCCAAAAGTAATTTTAAAAAACAGCCAGAATACATTGTAAAATGAGTAACCTAGATTACGTTTGTAACGAGTTATTACTTATAAATTTGGACTAAACTGTATGAACCAATTAAAAGATCAGAAGATCACTATGTTCGACTACAGAGGTGGAGGGTAATTGCTGAGGGATGACAGGAGACCACAGTTAAGGTAAGTATAACTTTTATAACCGTTTGTTTCAGTGCACAGGCCTTTCCCCCTTTTTTTTAGTAAACACAATAAAATAAAATAAATAAACAATTAAAGTGAATTATTTCAATTCAATGAAAAGAAATAAAATAACAAATCACTGAGCAAATCACTGTCTGTTTCACACTAGAAATACATTAATCATGTATCCAAAAGCAAATCAACAAAAATCTATTCAGGCTCAACCACAATTTTGTAATTCACGCACACGTCGACAATAAGTTCAATTTTCAAATATTCAATCACTGATATCAGTTCCTTCTATTAGGTATCTCAGTTCTCAGTCCCGTATGGAGGAAAAAAATACAGTCTCTGTGCAGGAAAAGTTTTACCTTGAGCAGGGAAAAAAATGAAATAAAGATACTCTCTGGGTCCTTTAAGATGAATTTTCTTCTTTCTCGTCCAGTATCCGATTAGGTTGGCTCACCATCAATGAGAATCAACTCCACACAGAAAAAAACCTGACCTGTTTAAAAGGCCAGAAATGCACCACCGCATTTAGTCAACAATGGCATCACATTAGTTATCTCAACATACCAGTAAATTAACATTTAAACACACAAATTAACATATCAAGTAATCAATGTTTTACAATATTGTACCTTTTACAATATTACATTGCTAATAAACATATATCTTTTCAGGCATGCGCGCAACACATGCACGTGAAGCAATTTGACTCAAAGTGAAAATAACTAAACTCACTCAGCGCTATGAAATTGTACAATAACCTCCAAAAATACAACACAAATCCTATGGACGCAACAAATAAAATATGCTTCTGTTTTTTTTTCTCACAAAAGTAGTGTTGTGTTTCTTATTTAAACATTAAATTCAGCATACATACATAAATGAACTCACCACATCCAGATATTCACTTTCCAGCAATATGACGATGTAATTAACCCATCGATCGCAACAGGAGTAAAATGACTACAGAATCCACTCAATACCTTCCTCTTTTAACTATTTTGAAGAGATGTAAAGACTATTTTTATAGTTTTACTCTGTTATTTCTCAATTTTCTCGATCACTAAACTAGGCTACTTCTCTCAGACTTCTCCACTCTACGGTCTCGCGCATCTGCTCAGCTGGCGGATCCTATCAACAGAGTTCTGATTGGCTGAACCAACAACTCTAAATATTACAAATTATTTTTTTCCACACAATTTATTCTATGGAAAGTATTTGTTAGCATCACCAATCTTTAATTATTTACGGTTTTGTGAACCCCATTAATTTATAAAAATATATTCTATAATACTGATTTAGTCTGGGTTACATCCTCCCTTCCTAACTGTGCACGTCTCATGACACAATAAAGGATGACTCAACATTTCACACATCCTGTATTGAGGATATCTCAGCTAAACTCTTCAGACTTTCAGTGCCACTTAAAGCATTAACAAAAGCAGTGTTTAACCCTTGAAACAAGGACTGCACTACATGTATCAAGGGGTTTCCAAGTTGTGGATAGGTAAATATTTTAGGCCTCTCTCTTCGTCGAACAGATCGTCTGGGTAAATCTCCTGAAGGCTCATTTCTCTCCAAATCGGAACTCTGGTTATGTCCACTACATTCAGCTTCAGCATTTTCTTGGTCATTAACTGAGGTTACATCAGGTAAATGACTTGCTTCAACGTATCCCAAGACATCAGGTAGATATTCCACTGGAACTTCAACAGGTAAGTGTTCCCCTACAGCTCTGGTAGGTGAAACTTGCTCTTGCACATCTACAAGTAAGTCACTACTCTCAACCCTCAGAGCTGCATCATCTTCAGAGGTTGAATGAAAAACCTCAAGGTTATGACAGTCTTCCGTCAGATTGTCCGGCTTAAAAACTTTATGAACAGTAGTAAACCTTGTTTCATTGACTGGATATATACTTTGTACAGGATCAAGAATTCCATCATCTGTCTCAAGAGCAGAATCCAGAACGTCAAGGCCTTGTGAATCAGGATTCAGCCGAGTCCTGCGCCTTGTGGAGGGTTTGCTCACAGCTGGTTCTGAGGTTTCAGAAACGGGTAGGAACCCACAAGGAACAAAAGATCCCTATGAAGAGTGCGAAGCGGACCATACTTTGTCTCTGGATGGACAGTGTAAACTGGTAAGTCAGAAACGCGTTTCACAATGACATAGACCTCAGATTCCCATCTGTCTGCTAACTTCTGCTTCCCGCGGATATGGACATTCCTGACTAATACACAATCTCCAACTTCCAAAGAAGAATTGGTCACATGTTTGTCAAATCGGATTTTGTTCTTTTCAGCAATTTTCCGTGCATTTCGTGAAGCAACCTCATAACTCTCTTTCAAGTGAGACTTAAGATGTTGAACATACTGTGAATGAGATACTTGTGAACTGTCTTTACCAGGTAATCCCAAAGCAATATCAAGTGGCAGCCGAGGTTGACGGCCAAACATCAATTCATATGGGGAAAATCCTGTGACTTCATGCTTGGTGCAATTATATGCATGGACTAAAGGTTTAACAAAATCCTTCCAATGGCTTTTGTCCTTTTCTTCCAATGTTAAGAGCATGTTTAACAAAGTCCGGTTAAACCGTTCCACAGGATTCCCCCTAGGATGATATGGTGTTGTTCTGATTTTTTGGATCCCAGCAATTGCACAAAGTTCCTTGATGGTATGTGACTCAAAGTCTCGTCCTTGGTCACTATGTAACCTCTCAGGGAAACCGTAATGCACAATAAATTGATCCCATAGACACTTTGCAACAGTTCTTGCTCTTTGATTTTGTGTTGGTATGGCCACAGCATACTTGGTAAAGAAGTCACTAATCACTAAGATATCACGAGTATTGCTCTTATCAGGTTCGAGAGAAAGAAAGTCCATACAAACAAGCTGTAAGGGTCTTGTGGCTTCTATGTTTACTAAAGGTGCACTTTTTTGTGGCAAAGTTTTCCTGCAAACACAACGATTGCAGGTCTTGACTTTATGCTCTACTTCAGCTCCCATCCTTGGCCAATAGAATCTAGAGCGGACCAGATCCAGCATCCTTTCCATTCCCATATGACCCATTTGATCATGTAAGCTGGTTATAGCAAAACTTCTGAGATCTTCTGGCAAAACCAATTGGTGACTGACAGAGTCCCCATCTCGTCGCCGCCTATACAGAACTCCATCCATCAACTCAAGACGGTCCCATTCTCGTAGGTAGAAGGAAAAATCTGGATATTCCTTCCTTAATACAGGTGCAGGTTTCTCACCTGATTCCAGGCACACTATCACCTCATGAATCACAGGATCAGATCTCTGCTTTGCTATTAATTCTCCCTTCATCAAATCAGGTAAAGCAGGTAACCCATTTAAGTTCTTTTCCTGCTCATAACACTCAGGCACTGCATCAGGATGAAACGCAAGGGACTCCACCAAGGTAACACCAGAATCATCAGCCTGTTGGATAGAATGTTTTTCGCAGATGGCTCTGATTGCATCATTATCAGTACTCTGTAAGTATTCAGCACCCGTTGTATGGTACTGCACAAACTTCTGGATCCTCTCATACTCTTTTGAAGACAATTGATCCTCTGACTTCTCTTTGTGTGGTCGCCTTGACAAGCTGTCTGCATCAACGTTTTGTTTACCAGCCTGGAACTGCAGCTTAAATGAGAATGTGGAAAGTGCAGCGAGCCACCGGTAGCTGGTAGCATCAAGCTTAGCGGTTGTCAGAAGGTAAGTCAATGGGTTACTATCTGTTATGGCAGTAAATGTGCTGCCATAAAGATAATCATGAAATTTCTCCGTTACAGCCCATTTAAGAGCGAGAAACTCAAGTTTATGAGCTGGATAACGGGACTCACTTCGCGATAAACCTCTGCTGGCAAATGCAATCACACGTTGCTGCCCATCCTGCTCTTGGTACAGTGCAGCCCCCAGTCCTGTGGTGCTGGCATCTGTATGAACAACATAAGGAAGTTTGGGGTCTGCGAAACCCAAGACAGGAGCATTGGAAAGCTTATCAACGAGGGTCTTGAATGCTTCTTGGCAAGCAGTCGTCCAACGACCACCAAAAGGCTCTTTGGGATCGTAATACTGACATTCTTTATCAGTCTTCTTACAACTTTTCCTCAGTGGTGGATAACCAGAAGTCAGGTCATTCAGGGGTTTTACTATCTGTGAGTAATCTTTAATAAACCTACGATAGTAGCCTGAAAAACCAAGGAACGACCTTAACTCCTTAAGGTTTCTTGGACATGGCCAGGTTTTTATAGCCTCAATCTTCTCAGGATCCGTTTCCACCCCACGCTCAGATACCACATGCCCTAAGTATCTGACAGATGTCTGAAAAAAACGGCACCTTTCTGGAGAAAGTTTGAGCCCGTATTCCTTCAGTCGAGCTAAGACTTGCAGCAGCCGCCTCTCTTGTTCCTCTAGGGTTTTGGAGAACACAATCAAGTCATCCAAAAACACAAACACTTCTTTTAGATTGATGTCTCCCATGCACCTTTCCATCAGCCTTTGGAAAGTGCTTGGTGCATTGGTTACCCCCTGTGGCATTCGATTAAATTCCCAAAACCCCAACGGACACACGAAAGCAGTTTTGGGCTTGTCCACTTCTGCAACTTCAATCTGGTAATACCCAGATTTCAAGTCTAGAACAGTAAACCACTTCGAACCATTTAAAGCTGAAAATGTTTCCTCAAGGTTTGGCAGGGCATATGCGTCCTTGACTGTTTGAAGATTTAACTTCCGATAATCTATACAGAGTCGTACATCGCCATTTTTCTTCCTGACCACCACTATTGGTGATGAGAAAAGGGATTCCGACTCGCGTATGACTCCGCTTGAAAGAAGCTCCTGAAGGTGTTTTCTTACTGCTCCAATGTCTCGTGGATGGATTGGTCTAGTGCGGTGCTTAAACGGGGTCTCATCATGTAATTTGATGGAATGTTTCACTTTCTGTGTATGTCCAAAGTCCAGATTGTGTTGAGCAAAGACTTCTGGCATCTCACGAAGCTTTTTGGTGATTCGATCCTTCCACTCCTGTGATAGTGGAGAATTAACGAAATTCAAAGTGAACGTTTCCTCTTTGAACGCCGTATGCTCACTACCTTGTAAGGGAAACAGGTCAATTTAGCTCAAAGGGAATCATTTAAGATTTTAAAAGGGAATTTGAACAGAATCACTGTTTCACGGCTGATCACTGAAACGGCCAGCGATTCACTGAACTAGCCGTTTAACATCAAATCTGCGCTGGAAACACTATTAATTAGCACAGTAACAAGATCGGCAGTTTAAGACATTAACTTGTAAGCACAAAACACAAGATACTTCTCTTTTCAATATGAATAAGGCTTTATTAGATAAATCTAAGACATATAAACTAATCTATAAGCCATAAGCACACGCACTCACACATTCACACAAGATGCAGGAAGATAGAAAGTTAGGAAAGAATGAGTTTAAGAGGATGAGAATGTGAAATCCCAAGTTTACAGCAATACGTGAAATTGCATAGACAACCATAAATCACTTAATTAACCCTCGCACTGAGTTCCTCAATGAGGTTAAAATTATATTAGATAACACCAGTACAGATGTGAGTCTGGAGGTTACTTGCGTTGCCTGTTTAACGGGGTTCCCTTTGTTGTCGCTGAAAAGGGGGTTCCCCGAAGTTGCTGATTGGCTGGAAGTTTAGTAGTCGTTGAAGTGACGTCTTGGGAAGCCCGTGGTTGGGCGTTGGCTGACGATGCAGAGTTGTGGGCTGGTTGAAGTTTCAGACGGGCACTCGAGGTCAGACTCGAAGACACGGCGTTACAAAACTTAACTCAGAACACGAAACTCTCAAACGGAAAAGAAAAGAAGTAAAGTTTGACGAGACTAGGTGGTGTTTCTTCTCATCGTGGCTAAGTAGCAGCAGGCGTGCAGGCCGAAGCACGCTGGAACGGCGCTCGAAGAACGCTAAAAGTGATGACAAAGCATGACTAAAAGCTAAAGCTAAAAGCAAAAGCTAAAAGCAGGCTAAAAGCCGGCATGACTGATAGCAGAAACTAAACGAAAGCTCAAAGCTAAAAGCAAAATTTGATGGTGTCCTGAGTATTTAAACTGGCATTTTGGCCACACCTCAAATGTTGTCTTGACCAATTAGATATTGTCTTTTCTCGGGGTGTTGCATTGTCTGTCCCACCCATTCATAATCATATGTTATCTTATCAAGCACGAGGTCCGAATTTTCCCGCTCTTGCAGGGTATAATATGGACATGATTCTTATAACAAGAATATGATACATTTGACAAATAACTGATGGTCAGAAACGTTTCAAGCAAGAAGATTCGAACACACACATACTAAACATGAATATGATCCCTTAAGCTATTCAAGAGTTATTTAAAAAGACATACACAATAAGTGATTAGAAACATTATAATAAATGTGTGGGTTACATAAATGATATGGAGTTAAGCAATGGACTGATATCCATTTAGAAGTCTTTTTTGAGTTCATTCTGGTGCATATATGCATTGGAAGGCATTCTCTGTGCCATTCTGGGGAGTAAGGATATGTCCTGTGAAGAGACCAGAGGGGTTAACAGGTCTCCTTAGGAATTTCAGTCTGGTTCTGCTCGGTGGGGGGAAGTCAGTCCAAAGATCTTGTTTACTCTCATGGCTTTACATGTGAGGGTCAGACTGTCCATCTCTTCGATTACTTGCCCCAAATTAGACAATCTCTTCTTCGAATTGAAATTGTCAATAATTGTTCTAATGGTGTTAATGTTGAAAGCTGTTCTCTGAAAGAGTTGGTTGGTTATCAGACTGTGGTGCTAGGAGTTGATTTACAGCCTCCTGTTGCCTTTCCGAGGAATTTGGCTTCTCTTGTTTCAACCATGCTCACAATCGAATCTTTAATTTGTCTGGTTCAGGCCTCATACGCTACAACCTTGAGAAGCTGACTTGGACACATCATTGTCAGAAGAAAGCACTGACTCCAACGCATGGATTTCTGCAATAATACACCTCTGCGGAATAGAGATGTCATGATCGGTTTCATTTGTGAGAACTACAGGAAGATGGCAAAAATTTTTAGAAGGAAGGGTAAGTAAGCAGTTTTTTACAACAACTCCTCCAGGTAAGGAAGATATGGTGGGGTGTTCCACTACAACCCACTTATTAGTTGAAATTCCACTCACATGAGCAATCCCTTCTAAAATGACAGTTTGGCCAGCGGCCATGACTTCAGGCACCCTGCCCCTCAATCCAACATGACCCAGAACACCAGTTGTGCCATATTCGTGCCGCAATCTGAGGGTATTCAGAACAGACCTGTAGCCAAACAAGGAAGGTTTGAATGTGGTAGAATTCACTTTCAAGTGTTCCTCATAAAGGGTGTCCAAAGTGTCTGTCCCAATCAGGACTAAAGGCCTGGTGTGGGACTTTGGATCTGGAACCACCAAAGCAACGGTGGGTACATCAACACTTGTACCAATGAAGTCTGCAGGGAAGGTTACAATCAATTCTATGTACCCAATGTAGGTCACAGAAAGACCATTCGCACCTTCAACCTCCAACAAATCAGAAAGGGAATTGATAGGATATTCTGAAAGGCATTGCTCATAAAAAGACAAAGGGATAGTGGTAACTTGTGAGCCAGTGTCTATCAAACAGTTGCATTCCTGCCCTGACATAGTAACTTGTGCTATACATTTTTCGCCAATCAAACCCTTGGGCAATCTGGACATCTGGGGAACAGTGATTTTGTGTGGAGGCTTTGGTTTGAAGGGGACACTTCAATATTTCAGTCCCTGGTCGTCCCACAACAGGAACTGATTCTAGTTTAAAGTGTCTTTTGTGATGTTGTTTTGAGATTCCCACTGGGATTGTTTCTCCCTCAAGAGTTTCCGCTTTTCAGCCACCAGAGTTGGTTTGGACTCTGACTCACAGGAGGAGGCAATGTGGCCATCCTCCCCACATTTAAAGCAATACCACGGCCTAGGTTTCTCAGTTTGCTTATGATTCACAGGTATTGTGGCTACAGCACTCTGTTTACTTGATCTTTTCTCTGTGAAAGAAGTTTTCCGATCCCCTGCTTGCAATGAAAATTTCTTTGGGGCATCAGCTTTAGAGGTAAGTTTAGCTAGTTGACTCTGGAGAGTCGCTATCTGTTTTCTTAGCTCTTTAGCTTCTGTAGCCAACGACAGCACATTGGATGATGCAGTTGGGTCAGTTTCATCAGACACCCAGGCTCTTTGGGTATGCATCAGTACGTGTTGCTTAGTACCACCTAGATGTTGTTTCATACGCATGGTTTTTGCAGCATGTTTATCTTCCTAAGTCCGTAGCATCAACAACAACTGTGCAAAAGGAGGAGGATCATCGCGTTTTTGTGCCAGTTGCAGATCAGTGATCAAACCATCATCCCAGCAGCCCCGGCAGAACTGCTTCAAGAGATGGCGGTCTGCTTCACTGGGTGAAACACCACCACACTTAATTGTTACACCCAAGGCAGCCTGAAGTCTAGAAAGATAAGCTGAAGGTCTCTCCCCTACATCCTGCAAGGTATTCATAAATTTAGCGAAGAGTTCGTCACCATCTTCTACTGTGCCAAAAGCAGAATCCAGTAATTGCAGGTAACCTGATGGGGAAGCATCAGGGCTCAAGTGTTTAATAACATCAGCAGCCGGAGACAAAAGACTGTCCAGGATCTTTCTTGACGCATGAAGATCAGATATTGCAGGATCTTTCAGAATAAGATCAACACTAGAACGCCATGAGTCATAATCAGTTTCATTGGTAGGTCTAGGTTTTCTCCCAGAAAATAATCTGAGTCGCATAGGTGCATGCACCTGAGCAATAGCTTCTCCACTCCTCACCACGTGTTCAACAACTAACCTCTGAACTTCAGGTGGGTTAAGAATTGTGGGAGAGGTAAGAACTGAGGTGTCAGCCACATAAGAAGGAGCAGGGTAGGTCTGCTGCATTCCTTCTTTGCAAGGCTGAGCGGTAAATGGAGTAGCTTTGCCTTCAGACGGTTCTTGACCAGATGGTCTAATTGGGCCTTTATCAGCAGCTTCAGATGTAGTGTTTGCTGGGAGAACCACAGCACTCATTTCTGTCAGCATTTCACTTAGCATTACTTCAAAATTTGCCCCACTAAGTTTTGCAATTTCTTTTAACCCTTTGAGGTAAGATCTAGTAGCACTACCTCCCAATTGTCGGGTGTAAACGCTAGATAATGATCTCACTATGTAAGTGACATTTGGATCACTGGTTAGCTGGTGAGTAAATGGCAGCATGGGCTCTAATGACTGTAAAGCACTGCCACTGTCAAACTCAATAATTAAGTCACGATAAAACTCAGATTCAGGGTCCTGGATTTTGACTGACCTATCAATAGAACCATGTTCTTGCAGGATTTTTATCAGTTCGTCATCATCTGTTGTTCCAGTTACCCCACTACTAATAGCATTTGGGATTTTAATACCTTCTTGGTCAATTACATCCATTTTGACAATGAACTGGTTGATTTGTCTGAGCACTAAAATTTCAGCTGCCTGTCCTCAGCAACACAGCGCCACCTCCTGGCTGGCTCGCCAATGTTATGTAACGGGTTATTACTTATAAATTTGGACTAAACTTTATGAACCAATTAAAAGATCAGAAGATCACTATGTTTGACTACAGAGGTGGAGGGTAATTGCTGAGGGATGACAGGAGACCACAGTTAAGGTAAGTATAACTTTTATAACCGTTTGTTTCAGTGCACAGGCCTTTCCCCTTTTTTTAGTAAACACAATAAAATAAAATAAATAAACAATTAAAGTGAATTATTTCAATTCAATGAAAAGAAATAAAATAACAAATCACTGAGCAAATCACTGTCTGTTTCACACTAGAAATACATTAATCATGTATCCAAAAGCAAATCAACAAAAATCTATTCAAGCTCAACCACAATTTTGTAATTCACGCACACGTCGACAATAAGTTCAATTTTCAAATATTCAATCACTGATATCAGTTCCTTCTATTAGGTATCTCAGTTCTCAGTCCCGTATGGAGGAACAAAATACAGTCTCTGTGCAGGAAAAGTTTTACCTTGAGCAGGGAAAAAAATGAAATAAAGATACTCTCTGGGTCCTTTAAGATGAATTTTCTTCTTTCTCGTCCAGTATCCGATTAGGTTGGCTCGCCATCAATGAGAATCAACTCCACACAGAAAAAAACCTGACCTGTTTAAAAGGCCAGAAATGCACCACCGCATTTAGTCAACAGTGGCATCACATTAGTTATCTCAACATACCAGTAAATTAACATTTAAACATACAAATTAACATATCAAGTAATCAATGTTTTACAATATTGTACCTTTTACAATATTACATTGCTAATAAACATATATCTTTTCAGGCATGCGCGCAACACATGCACGTGAAGCAATTTGACTCAAAGTGAAAATAACTAAACTCACTCAGCGCTATGAAATTGTACAATAACCTCCAAAAATACAACACAAATCCTATGGACGCAACAAATAAAATATGCTTCTGTTTTTCTCACAAAAGTAGTGTTGTGTTTCTTATTTAAACATTAAATTCAGCATACATACATAAATGAACTCACCACATCCAGATATTCACTTATGCTTCCAGCAATATGACGATGTAATTAACCCATCGATCGCAACAGGAGTAAAATGACTATAGAATCCACTCAATACCTTCCTCTTTTAACTATTTTGAAGAGATGTAAAGACTATTTTTATAGTTTTACTCAGTTATTTCTCAATTTTCTCGATCACTAAACTAGGCTACTTCTCTCAGACTTCTCCACTCTACGGTCTCGTGCATCTGCTCAGCGGGCGGATCCTATCAACAGAGTTCTGATTGGCTGAACCAACAACTCTAAATATTACAAATTATTTTTTTCCACACAATTTATTCTATGGAAAGTATTTGTTAGCATCACCAATCTTTAATTATTTACGGTTTTGTGAACCCCATTAATTTATAAAAATATATTCTATAATACTGATTTAGTCTGGGTTACACGTTACTAACTACAACTCTTAACATGTAATCTGAAATCAGTAATGGATAACAATTTGTAAGTAATCTACCCAGCTCTGTGTATGTGCGTGTGCATATTCACATGAATATTGATGCTGTTTGTTTACAATGGAGAATGAGGACTTGTGTGCGGACCTTCATCAGCAGTACCAGTACAAGCTCACAACATAAAAGTTACAATGACTGATGATTTTGATATGAAAGAGAATGACATGGAATTTTATGCACAGCCGTTCTTGTTAAGGGATACTCCACCCCAAAATGAAAACTTTGTCATTAATCACTTACCCCCATGTCGTTCCAAACCCGTAAAAACTCTGTTCATCTTCGGAACACAATTTAAGATATTTTGGATGAAAACCTCGAGGCTTGAGACTGTCCCATAGACTGCCAAGTGTCAATAACAGTGTCAAGGTCCATAAAAGGTATGAAAGTCATCATCAAAATATTCCATCTGCAATCAGACGTGCAATCTGGGTTATATGAAGCGATGGGAACACTTTTTATAAGCGAAGAAAACAAAAATAATGACATTACTCAACAATTTCTTTGTCAACAGTCTCCTCTGTGTCACTCCATTTCACCGTATGCTGTGTATAAGTATAAAAAGTGTGTATAAAAAGTGTTCCCGTCGCTTCATATAACCCAGATTGCACATCTGATGGCAGATGGAATATTCTGACGACGACTTTCATACCTTTTATAGACCTTGACACTGTTATTTACTTGTCAGTCTATGGGACAGTCACAGGCCTCCCAGTTTTCATCCAAAATATCTTAAATTGTGTTCCGAAGACAAATGAAGCTTTTACGGGTTTGGAACGACAGGGGGGTAAGTGATTAATGACAAAATTTTAATTTTGGGGTGGAGTATCCCTTTAACACTTGCATGTGAAGCTTGTGCCTATAACTGCATATTAACACATGTATACATGCATTAGTTTCAGGTGCTGAAGGTGAAGCAGATGATCTGGAGAGTTTGAGGATTGTGTTGATCGGGAGAACAGGAAATGGAAAGAGTGCTACAGGAAACACTATTCTGGGAAGAAATGAGTTTGAGAGTAAAGCAAGCATGGATTCAGTGACGACTGTTTGCATGAAGGGAGTTGGTGAAGTTGATGGTCGATCAGTAGCTGTTGTTGATACTCCAGGACTCTTTGACACATCACTGTCAAATGAACAAGCAGTGGAAGAAATAGTGAAATGTGTTTCACTCTCGTCACCTGGACCTCACGTGTTTGTCATTGTGTTGAGTGTGGGGAGATTTATTCAGGTGGAAACAGACACTGTGGATCTGATAATGAAGATCTTCGGCCATAAAGCTGCTCAGTTCAGCATCGTTCTGTTCACTAGAGGAGACGATCTTCAGGGTGAATCTATAGAAAAATATGTGGAGAGAGGAAACAATGCTGAGGTCAAGAAACTGATCAGAGATTGTGGAAACAGGTTCTTGGTTTTCAATAACAGAGAAAAACAAGACAAAACTCAAGTGATTCAACTGTTAAACATGATAGAAGAGCTGAAGAACAGTAATGCTGGTCGATATTTCACTAACAGCATGTTTGAGGAGGCAGAGATGTCCATTAAGAAGAGAATGGAGGAAATACTGAAAGAGAGAGAAAGAGAGATTCAGACACAAAATGAGGCATTAAAAGCCAAATATGAGATGGAAATGAGAGATATGTTGAAGAGACTTGAGGAAGAGAAACAAAGAGCAGATGAGGAGAAAATAAAAATGGAGAATCAATTCAGAGAAAAAGAGGAAAAACTCAGAAAAGAGTCTGAAGAAAAAGAGAAAACAGAACAAAAGAAAAGAGAAATTGAAAACCAGAAACGATCATCTGAGGAAAAACAGCAAAGAGCTGAATTTCATCGAAAAATAGAAGAAATGAAGAGAGAGATTGAAAATCAGAGATCACAGTATGAAAAACAGCAAAAAGAAAGAGAAGAAGAAGATAGAAAGAGAGAAGAGAAATATAGACAAGATCAAGAAAAGATGAGAAATGAACAAGAACATGTTATAACACAGTTAAAGATAAAAGAAGAAGAAGAAATTAAAAAGAGAGACTTGGAGGAGAAAAGGAGGAATGAACTAGAAGAGAAAGACAGACAGGAATGGGTAAGAAAAATAAAAGAGGCTGAAAATGACAGAAAAGAGACTCAAGAGGAAATTAAACGACAGCAGAGAGAATGGGAGGATGACAAGAAACGACAGATAAGAGAACGAGAGGAAGAAGAAATAAAGAGAAAAGAGAAACATGATGAACAGCTGAGAGAAAAACAAAAAGAACTGGAAATAATGAGAAAGAAATTTGAAAGAGAGAGAGAAGAAGAACGACAGAAAATAGAGGAGGAAAAACAGAAACAGAGAAGAGAAAGAGAAGAAAAAGAGAGAGAATATGAGCAAAAGAAAACTGAAATGGAAAGACATTATGAACGACTAGAACGAGAGAGAAAAGAGGAGTGGGAGAGAGTGAAACGAGAAGATGAGAGACAAAAAGAAGAGAGAAAGATATGGAAGAAAACGATTGATGATCTGAAACAAGAACAAGAAGAAGAGATGAAGAGAAGAGAAAGAGAGAGAAAAGAAAGAGAAGAGAAAAAGAGAGATGAAATGAAACAGAAACATGAAGATGAAATAATTCATAAAAAGAAACATGAAGATGAAGCCAGAAAACAAGCAGAAGAATTAAATGATTTCAGAGAGAGAAATAATCAGCAGGTTCAGGAGCTCACAGAGAAGCTGGAAGAACATAAGAGACAACAGGAAGTACTGGAAAAACTCTATCAGCACCTGAAAGAGCAGACAGGAGAAGAAATAAAAGAGCTACAACAAGAAGTTGAAAAACTGAAAAATCAACCAGGCTGTGTCATTCTGTGATTGATTTCAAAGCATAAAGATGAGTGTCAACAACATTAATGCTTCCGTTAAATTTTTTTGTATTTACTTACCTTAAGCTGTTTGATTAGATTTGCCTTGCTGACAAAATGAAAAAGGTCAAAAAAAAAATTGAGAAAAATGAGTCATTTTGTTATTCTGATACTGTTTTGAACCATTTCATATTGGCATTTTTATATTGCTTGCGTACTTCAGTATTAAATAAAAATGTAAAATACTGCAATATCATTTTTTCCATTGTTTCCCCTTCTACATCTAAAACTGACAATAGCCATTTTGTTTCTTTCCAATCTAGTCACCTTAAATATAGCATTGCTAACTTTAGCATCCCTTATTGTGAGATTGTTTTATAGGACACCAAATAGACCTTATACACCATAAAGAATACCTGAAAATGATTACTGTTTACTTTGTTAGTGCACATTGCTAGTCTTGTGGTGAACAATTAATCCGTACAAGATAATCCACATAAAAATAAATGAATAAAATAGTTAGTTAATTAGTTTATTAATTTGTTAATCTGTCATCTGTTACATTTGCTATGCTCTGGAATTGCAAACCTTTTCTGATGATGTCAATTTGATGGCTGGTGTAGAGTATCCTTAAGGACTCTCCTGTAACCATTAGTTTGCTGTCAGCGAGAGATGGAGAGGAGGAGCGTTAAAATTAAACCCTGTTGAAAACCCCCATTTCAGTTGAAAATAGGTCACAGTACTCAGTCAACAGCAACTTCTTGTTCAGACAGACTTTGAGTGACTCTATTGTGAGTTTAAAAGAATAGTTCACCCAAAAATGAAAATTTGCTGAAAATGTGCTCACCCTCAGGTCATCCAAGATGTAGATGAGTTTGTTTCTTTATCAGATTTGGAGAAATGTAGCATTGCATCACTGTCTCAGCAACGGATCCTCTGCAGTGAATGGGTGCCGTCAGAATGAGAGTCCAAACAACTGATAAAAACATCACAATAACCCACAAGTAATCCACACCACTCCAGTCCATCAGTTAATGTCTTGAGAAGAGAAAGGCTGTGTGTTTGCAAGAAACAAATTCATTCATATGTCCATAATCCATAATACTGCTTTCTTCAATTAACCAATTCAAGCCGTGAGTGTATTGTATTCCTGTCACATATGGAGTCTGTCACTAGCTACGTTTCCATGATCCACCTATTTTGACATGAATTTTGAGATATAGCATGAAAACGCTGGATGGAAACATCAAGATGTGCATACATTCTTTTAATGTGCACAAAAAAAAAAAAAAAAAAAAAAAAAAACTTGTGCGTTCATTTGAGGAACATATTTTTTTTTTATCTGGTAGGAAGACATGTGCATACCTTGATATGCAACAAGAAACTCATGTAACTTTGTCTCACAAGAGGATGTGATCTATAACTGGACTCATTGGAATCATCATAGGTGGTGGTTGTAACATTTTTAATAAACAGTTACAACTATCCCCAACCCAAACAGCCATAACATAGAAAACTTTCTTAGCATGGGGTTGAATTTAGAAAGCATCATTAGAATACAAAGCATCAAATTAAACTAGAAACAGCTACTTCAGGTCAAGTAAGTTAAATAAATGTATCCACAACACAATGATTGCTAAGCAAAAAATTTATTTTGTTTAAAAATATTACTTTCTTAGCTGAAAATCTGTTTTTTGGTCATAAAATCAACAAATTTGTTTACAGTCACATGCAATTTCTTAAAAAAAATGGGAGTGTATGACACTGATTCAGCTGATTTAATTAGAAATGAAACAGTCTGAATGGACCATTGAATCACTAGCTCACTCAATTTGTTCAAAAACAGATTTATTTAAGGAACGAAACACCATGTTGCTCTGCACTGTTGTATAAAATTAATAGCACATTTGTGCTCGCACACACGTACTAGTATTCAGGAAAGCACATGTGCAATGAATATAAAAACTAGGGTTGTCATTGTTAACGTGTTAATGCGTGTGATTAATTTTACAATCCTTAACGTGTTTAAATAATTTTTAAAAAAAAAAAAAAAGTGAAGTGACGTGACATTCAGCCAAGTATGGTGACCCATACTCAGAATTAGTGCTCTGCATTTAACCCATCCGAAGTGCACACACACAGAGCAGTGAACACACACACACACTGTGAACACACACCCGGAGCAGTGGGGCAGCCATTTTATGCTGCGGCGCCCGGGGAGCAGTTGGGGGTTCGATGCCTTGCTCAAGGGCACCTAAGTCGTGGTATTGAAGGTGGAGAGAGAACTGTACATGCACTCCCCCCACCCACAATTCCTGCCGGCCCGAGACTCGAACTCACAACCCTTCGATTGGGAGTCCGACTCTCTAACCATTAGGCCACGACTCCCCCGTATTTAACGCAATTTAAATACGGGGGAGCCGTATTTAACGCAATTTAAATACGGGGGAGTTAATTTAACGCAATTAACGCAAAATTACTGAAGCACAATTTCTATTGTATGAACAGTTGTGTTATAGATGATAATGGAATAGAATAGAGTGAGATGCAGGGATGTACTAGGATGGAGGGGTAACAAATAAATATAAGGATATTGCACATTTTTTTTGCATAAGTGGGGAACATTTAACTGTTCATGAGGTAGTAGGGTGACCATATGCACCGTTCATAAGGGAAACGTCCCATCCAGGATTTTAATATTGCCTAAAATATCCAGGTTTTGCTGGTCGATCGTTGTGCGACATTCATGAGAGCTAGAGAGCAGAGCAAACGGCTCCTTATGCTTTCGGATCGCTCTCGCACCTTCTTTGCTGTCTTTTTTTTTTTTTGAGCAGCGATGCTTCAAGTCAAACGAACGAACAAACACGTGCGCTTTGATTGTTCCCTGTAGATCCAACCTTCTCACGCGCAGCCCCATGATTGGTCGATTATGTATAATACCTGCATGTTATTGGTCAAACTGCATTGGATGTTTTAGGCAATATTAAAATCCTGGCTGGGACGTGTCCCGTATGAACGGCGCATATGGTCACCCTATGAGGTAGATTTCCTGGGGGAAGAAACTGTTCTTGTGCCTGGCTGTACTGGTATTTGCGGCTCTGAAGCGCCGGCCAGATGGCAAAAGTTCAAAAAGAGGGTAACTTGAATGTGAGGAATCCAGAGTGATTTTCTGAGCCCTTTTCCTCACTCTGGATGTGTACAGTTCTTGAAGGGTGGGCAAGGGAACACCAATAATCCTTTCAGCAGTCCGAACCGTTCTCTGTAGTCTTCTGATGTCTGATTTTGTAACTGAACCAAACCAGACAGTTATTGAAGTGCACAGTACAGACTCAGTGACGGCTGAGTAGAACTGTTTCAGCAGCTCCTGTGGCAGCGCAAACTTCCTCAGCTGGCGAAGGAAGTACAACCTTTGTTGGGCCTTTTTAACAATGGAGTCAATGTGATTGTCCCACTTCAGGTCCTGAGAGATGGTGGTTCCCAGGAATCTGAATGACTCCACTGCAGTCACAGTGCTGTCTATGATGGTGAGTGGGGGGAGTGCAGGGGGGTTCTCTTGAAGTCCACTATCATCTCCACTGTTTTTAGAATGTTCAGCTCCAGGTTGTTAAGACTACACCAGGCAGCCAGCTGTTCAACACACTGGTGTTCAGGGTGATGATGGAGGAGGAGAGTAGGGAGACAGGATTTTAAATGGGATGCAACCAGCCTATCAAAGCACTTGGCAATGATGGGGGTGAGTGCGACAGGACTGAAGTCGTTAAGGGCCGAGGCAGTGGTGTGCTTTGGTACTGGCACGATGGTGGAGGTTTGTTGATGTGCTCCAGGACAGAGTTGGTGTAATTGTCAATGTTGATCTGAGAGGTTTGTGGTGGCCTGGGCAGCAGGTGGGGGAGGGGTGTGACTATTTGTAGGCATCAGTCACATTAGTATATACGTGGTCCAATGTTTTATGTCCACAATAGTGACCGTAAAAAAGCTCTAAAAACCTTACTGACTGATGTTTTGGTGCACTTCCTGCAAATATGGAAAAAATAAAGCGTCTCAACTAAATGTGTGCAGTTTCACATGATTAGTGCAAATTGTCACATGACCAGAGCAGCTTATTTCCTGTTTGCACCTTGAGAAGATGTAGGCTGCGTCCGAAAACTTAGGCAGGTGACTTGCTGCCTTGCTGCCGTATCGGGCAATGACTTTGCAGGTATAGCGTATTTGCACGAAGGCACCTCATGAAACTGATTTCGGACAGACTTCTGAGGCAGAGTAATGGCTTAACAATCTACAGCAAAATATAGAGAGCTTTGTTGATAACTAAGTGGATATTTCATTACTGCAATATTAATTTCTCGCTAGAAATGACAAGTGGAAAATGTTGATTAAAAACATATATTTACACACAAACTGACCACCGACTGCAACTTTCAGACGCCATCTTTATTTTTTGGCTTAACTGTCACAAAATGTTTATTAATCCTATCAGTCTGTGTTTTGACCCTGTACTTGCGCTTAAGTTTAAAGAATTAGATCCTACCTAGAAGCAGGAACAAGAGCTTCAGCAAGTACATTTTCATACATTAGAGGTACAGGCTCACAGACACATTAAATTGCATTCCCTGGATATATAGGCGGAGACTTTACGGCAAAAACCTATCTCAGCACCGCGTGCTAGACTTCTTTTCTTTCCCTGCTATTGTGCGAACCGCTATTTCCTCAGATACTCAAGAGTTTCACTCCACTTTTGATGTGACAAAGCACATAAAGCTTGTACCACCGTTTAAAGAAACCGAGTTGGACTCCTATTTTATAGCGTTCGAGCGTATAGCTGGTAAGCTGGGGTGGCCGAAAGATATGTGCGGGCTATTGCTCAAATGTAACCTTGCTGGTAGGGCACAGCAAGTGTGCTCTGCCCTTTCAGTTGAGAAGTGTTTGGATTATGACGTGGTTAAGACGGCCATTCTCAGAGCTTATGAGCTAGTGCCAGAAGCTTACCGACAGCGTTATAGAAAATGAACGAAAACGGTCAATCAAACGTACACTGAATTTGCTCGAGAAAAGAAAAACTTCTTAGAAAAGTGGTGTTGCAGCAGTAAAATTTCAAGTCTTGAACACCTTCAAGAACTGATTTTATTGGAAGATTTTAAAGATTGTGTGCCAGAGAGTGTATATGTTCATTTGAATGATCGAAGGTCATGACACTTTCTGAAGCGGCAGCAATCACTGACAAATTTGTGCTCACCCACAAAAATGTTTTTGCAGTGAGCCGTATGTTTCAGAATCAGCCTCCCGTAACCGAGAGTGGCGCGAGGGGCAGATTTCTATGGGGTAAACTGGAAAAAAGGCCATAAGACATTCTCGAACCGTGCTTGGGATAAGTGTGTATGCTTTTATTGTCTCGACCCTACCCATAAGATAGCTGAGTGTAAGGCGTGGAAGCACAAAATTGACACAAAGGCAAAAAGTGTTGCTTTCATTCAGTCTGCTGCCACTGTTGAGAATTCTACGCTATCACATGTCTCTTGGTACAAACCTTTTATGTTAAGAGAAACCATTTTATTCTCCCCTGATTCCCCCGCAACCTGCAGGGCAGTGGTTCCAAATCCTGGTGCTGGAGAACCCCCAACACTGCACATTTTAGATGTCTCCCTATTCAAACACACCTGATTCAACTCCAAGACAGGGGTGTCAAACCCAGTTCCTGGAGGGCCACAGCCCTGGAGAGTTTAGTTCCAACCCTGCTCCAACACGCATACCATTTAGCTTTCAAATAAGCCTGAAGAACTTGATTAGCTGAATCAGTTGTGTTTAATTAGGGTTGCATCTAAACTCTGCAGGCCTCCGGCCCTCCAGGAACTGAGTTTGACACCCCTGCTCCAAGACCTCAAATATGTGTGTCAGATAAGAGACACCAAAAACGTGCAGTGTTGGGGGTTCTCCAGGACCAGGATTGGGAACCACTGCTACAGAGCGTAAGCTTAAGACTGAAACTAAGCTATAGACTCCTAGTTATGCCGAGATTCCTGCTGCAGAGCCGCCATCCCTGAAGATTGGTAAGGGAGTAGCTCGTTGCTATGCAATGCTCCAACCCAACCCTTAAGCATTGCATAGAAGCTGCTGATGCGGATACTAAACTGCCAGTTGGGGTGCAGTATTATTGGGACAATGAAGTTTTGATGTGGAAATGAAACCCCAGATTAGCTGATGATGCTTTTGCTAGCTATCAAATAGTGTTGCCTTCTGCTTACCGCTCGCAAGTTCTAAAGCTGTCGCATGAGCATGTTCTTGCAGGTCACTTGGGGATTACAAAAACTTATTACTGTCCATCTCCCTGAGTACTTCTGTTGGCCTGGAATTAAGTCCAGTGTGTCCCGATTATGTATGCATGTCACATGTTTCAATTGTCGGCTAAGCCCAACCAGAAAGTGCCCCCAGCCCCTTTACATCCAATACCCAGCAATGGGAGAACCATTTGAAAGGTTAATCATCAATTGTGTTGGTCATATGACCAGGTCCAAATCAGGACATCAATATATCCTGACAATAATGTGTGCTGCTACTCGCTTTCCCGAGGCTATCCCTCTGTGTACTCTAAAAGCTAAGACTGTAGTCAAAGAACTAGTCAAGTTCCTTTCTACTTTCGGGTTACCAAGAGTCATCCAGATGGACCAAGGGACTAACTTTACCTCAGAGTTTTTCATGCAGGGGTTAAAAGAGTTAGGAGTCAGTCATGTGCTGTCCAGCGCATATCACCCAGAGAGTCAAGGTGCTGTGGAACACTTTCACCAGACTCTTAAGTCAATGCTGCGTGCATATTGTTTAGAGTCTGGGAAAGAATGGATGGAAGGTTTACTCTTGCTAATGTTTGCCACCAGAGAAACGAAACAGGAGTCAACTGGATTCAGTCCAGCAGAACTGGTGTCCAGCCAAACTGTGAGGGGTCCTCTTAAACTGCTGCAGGAACAACTACTTTCTGAAAATCCAAGCCCAGTGTCTGTGTTTGATTATGTCAACTGTTTTTGTGAGAAACTTCAAGCTCGTGATTTCACTAAAAGTCAGTTGTTGACTATCCAGACTAAAATAAAGACCCATTTTGACCGCAAAAGCCTAAACCACAGCTTCCAACCAGGGGACTCTGTATTAGTGTTACTCCCCATTCAAAACTCTCCTTTGCAGGCTAGATTTGCTGGTCCATACTCGGTTAAAGGAAAACTGAATGAAACTGACTGTTGTCAATACGCCTGATCATAAGAGGAAGACTAGGGTCTGTCATATTAACATGCTAAAATCATATGTTGCACCATACAAGACTGCCACCTACTGTACCATGATTCTAGTTTTACACCTGTTATTGCTGCTGCTTGCTCACCTGTCTACTCTCCTACACAGAGAGTGTTATCTGGAGTAGCCCACTTTTAAGCTTATCTAGATGATATGGTGATCTTTTCAGATGTGTGGGAAAACCATCTAGACACAGTCACTGAGGTTTTTAGTCGTTTGGATTAAGCTTTGACTTTGAATCTGGTGAAATGTGACTTTGCAAAGGCCATATTTACATACTTGGGTAAGAAAGTTGGTCATGGTCAAGTACGCTCGGTAGAAGCTAAAGTCTCAGCCATCCTAGACTTTCCAGTTCCCTTAAATAAATGAGTTGCGAAGATTTTTGGGGATGGTAGGCTATTACAGAGGACATATTTATTTACGGTAACACATTATTTTATGTTGTTCATGCATCATCATTACATCTGCGAACGAGTTTGTTGGCCCTAATATTTGCTTAAAACCAGTTTATTTCTGTTCATTATTGTAAAATCCACCCTTTGGCCCAACAACGGTCTTTTACTTGCTCTTCTGCAAAGTTCAATGAATTTTTCAGGATTTAGTTTCAATTTTAGTCTAGCTCTGTATTTAATCTGACTCTAATTTTCAAGTTATCATTAAATTTAGACTATTTCTAATTAAAAACTGATCACAAAAATAAACTATGTATTAATTTAAATATTTGCCCCCCATGATAACCTGTGTCGCTAAAAGCATTAAATATTGGCAATATTTAGAAAATTTGGCATTTCCATAAATGTAGGCCTGTTACATTCTTATTATTGTTAGGCCTGTTATTATTATTAGGTTACTTTTATTATTAAATTACCTTTGCCCGACAATAATTTCATAGCGCATCACCGCATATCTGATGCACTGTGAGGATAATAAAAGATTAGGCTGTTAGCTTACACCTCATTAAAAATATTTTAAAAAAGGTATTTTAAAACAGGTCTATTAATTTATATAAAGAATTATAGGCCTGTTACTAAAATAATTAACACTGTAGTCATCAATGAAAATTAAGAGCAGCTTTATTTCAAGCGCCGACTTTCAAAAACAACCTGTGTAATGCAAAATACATTCTCTTTTTTTTTTTCACTATGTACGGGACACAAGAAATATTTAGGAATAATTCAAGACAGTTATATGCCGTTATCACCATATGATGAAGTAGATTTGTCTCTTGTCGTCTCTGAGAGAATATGCGTCGTTAATGCAGCGTCAGATGCCAAAGCGCCATCAGTTTGTACCTTCTTTACTTTCACTTTGTATAACTGAGTAAGGTTAAAACGTTCACTGACGTAACTCTTGCGCAAAGTTTCTACCTTGCTTAATATCAGCCTTTATGGTTAAAAACAGAAATATTTCCAATATTTCGACATAACTGTGCCCCCCAGAGTGGGGCCTAAGACGTGTCAATTGTGTGGAAATATTACAATGCCTAACGGTCGTTAAAGATGCTGAAAACAGATGCAAAATACTGTAGCAGGCAGAGCAAACTCACTGTTCATGATGGTTGAAATATTGGAAGAAAATCCTAAATATTGAAATGGGGGTTTGTGTAGCGCTGAGGTGAACTGTCTTCAGAAAGGTTTAGATGGTACTATTTTCTCTTCATCTTAACTTTTGTATAATGCAGGGATTCTCAACCCTACAACTAAACCTAGTCCTCACAGGAAACTTTGTATTTTTATTTTCTCAAAAAAAAAAAAAAAAAAATCATTATTGAGTCAAACCCATGAGTCTGTGTGTATTCAGGTTTAAGTCCCCACCAGGATATATAAACCTGTACACTACTCCTGCAGAGTTTAGCTCTAACCATAATCAAACACACCTGTGCAATTTAATCAGTCTTCAGGATCATTAGAAAAACACAAGTAGGTGAGTTTGATCAGGGTTGGAAATAATCTCTGCAGTGCATTGGCCCTCCAGGGCAAGATTTGAGGAACCCTGGTATAATGCATATTAAAGCAGTGTTTGAGCGCAGTGTTTTGGTTACAGTGGTAACCTGGAAAAGCTGTATCGCAGCTGTTCTATAAGCACCACCTGGTGTCAGAAAGTGAATTTGCATTTTCATTCAGCCCGTCTGCTGTTTCTGTTTCGTGCAGACATTTTTTATGTAGTATAATCTAACAAAGCTAGTCAGAACATTCTGTTTTTGCTTCAGTTTCGGTTATTATTAAATTATACAATCTCATTTAAATCAGAACTGCTAATGCTACATGTGTGTAGCATCTTTATTTGGCTCATGAATAAAATGCAGTGGCTGACTGTAATTTTACAAACACACACACACACACACACACACACATCTGGTTAACTATCCCTTGTAGGGACTCTCCATAGGCGTAATGGTTTTTATACTGTACAAACCGTATTTTCTATCATCCTACACTTACCCTACACCTAAACCTAGCCCTCACAGGAAACCTTGTGCATTTTTACTTTCACCAAAAAATGCACAAGGAGTCCCCATGAGTCTCCATGAGTCTGTGTGTATTCAGGTTTAAGTCCCCACCAGGATATATAAACCTGTACACACACACATACACACACACACAAATAATCTGTATTTTTTTCCCTAGACATTAAAAAACAAGTCATTATAGAGCTGTAATCGCAATACAGTGAAACTGTGATATTTTAAAAAAAAAAATTTTTTTAATCTTATCATGCTGTCAAAATCTCTTATCGGCCCATGCCTATGACAGACAGGAGCAAAAAATTAGGTAATTGGCAGTTTGAATGTCTTACTGATCTGACACCATATCCTATTAGTTATTAAAAGTGAGATCCTACTGCAGCTTTAGATGTCTCTTGGCCAACAAATAGCAATGAAGAGAGAGACAAGTTTGAAGTGCCCCGCTCAATCATAAGCAAGTACATTGGGTGTTATGGGAAGTGTTCCCATTTCCGGTTGTCCTAATTAATGCAGCCTAAAGCCCCGTTCACACCAATAACGATATCTATAAAGATAATGATATTAGCGTCCACACCAGTGAACAAAATCTCTCTGTTTATTTTAAACGCACATTTGTCTGTCACTTTACATTCTTGAGCTTGTTACAGCAGGATGGATTCTGATTTGCTGTCAGTGTTTTATCAGCTGGGAAAAAAATCTTTTGAAAGTAATCACAATGATATCATTCCTCTGTATCGTTATCGTTATAGTTGTGGTGTGAACTATGCTATTCTTTAATATTGAGAACGATTTTTAGAACTATATCTTTATCGTTATCTTTATAGTTATTGTGCTTGGTGTGAACAGGCCTTAACAATCCTTTAATGGATCTGAATATTAGAAATGTGTAAGTGTGTTATGTGTAAGCTAGGTTAAAGAGATGGGTCTTTAATCTAGATTAAAAACTGACACAGTGTGTCTGCCTCCAGAACAATGTTAGGTAGGTTATTGCAGAGTTTGGGCGCTAAATAGGAAAAGGATTTGCCACCCGCAGTTGATTTTGATATTCTAGGTATTATCACTTCCTGTTTGTTGCTGCCGTGTGTCTTGAGTTTGAGCTCCATCATGGTAATTCTTTATCGTCTATTTTTTATCTTAAAATCTATTTTATACACCATTTTCTTTCTATAACGTGTGTGAATATATCCTAGAACAAAACAATCAGAGCGCCTTGTTATCAGTAGTTTTATTTTGATTTCCCGAGTCCGCTATTAGCTTATAGCCCATTAGCATCACCATTACCCCAGCAGAGTCGGAGCAGAACTCCTGTCGGACAACATCTCCAGGACTCTACACTCCATATGACTAGTAACCCAATTCTCAAATAACTGCAATGATGGCTTTTGTTCTACCCGCTTAAATGATAGAAGTACTCGCACTGTCCAATCTATTAAGACTGTGTCTGTTCCCCGAATAGTGAGGTCAAAATATAAATTTAATGTAGGATCTAGAAAAAATCTGATTGTGATTAAACCAGAAATATTTCAAATAAATAAACAAAAACAATTTTTAAAGTTTGGGCTCTTAAACATTAGATCACTCACACCTAAAACAGTTATAGGATACAGGTTTAGATCATTTGAAATACTTCTGCTTAATGTTAAACTGTCAGATATGCAAAATAAATCTATTGTATCTCTTGCTCTGGCTACTGAGTACAGAACACCAGGGCAGTATACAGAATTCCTAAAAGAATTAAATATAATACATATTATAATAACACCATTCAACCTGGCAGTTATTAAGCCTCTTAAGAAACCACAACTAGATCTAAAAATAGGCAAATTACAGACCCATTTCAAATCTTCCATTTATGTCTAAAATTTTTGAAAAATTGTCTGCTCAATTGTGCTCCTTCCTGCAGAATGATCTCTATGAAGAATTTCAGTCGGGTTTCAGACCCCACCATAGCACAGAAACTGCACTTGTTAAAATTACAAATGACTTGCTTCTTGCATCAGACCAAGGCTGCATCTCACTGCTAGTTTTACTTGATCTTAATGTTGCGTTCGACACCATAGATCACGACATACTCATAGATTGATTACAAAACTATACAGGTATACAAGGACAGGCTTTAAGATGGTTTAGATCCTACCTGTCCGATCGCTACCACTTTATTAAAGTTGGGATCTCATTTATCACCAGTAAAATATGGAGTGCCGCAAGGATCTGTCCTAGGTCCTCTGCTATTTTCAATATACATGTTACCCCTTGGTAATATCATTAGAAAATATGGGATTAGTTTCCACTGTTATGCTGATGATACTCAACTATATATCTCAACAAGACCACATGAAACTTCTAAATTATCTAAGCTAACAGAGTGTGTTAAAAATTTAAAAGATTGGATGACCAATAATTATCTCCTATTAAACTAGGATAAGACAGAGATATTACTTATTGGACCAAAAAAAAAAAAAACATTTCACAAAATCTCGTAAATTATAATTTTAAACTAGACGGATGTACTGTTACTTCCTCTACAGTCAAAAATCTGGGTGTTATATTAGACAGCAACTTGTCTTTTGAAAATCATATTTCCCATGTTACAAAAACAGCATTCTTCCATCTTAGAAACACTGCTAAGCTACGATACATGGTACCTGTTTCTGATGCAAAAAAGCTAGTTCATGCATTCATGACCTCTAGACTGGACTATTGTAATGCACTGCTAGCTGGTTGTCCTGCATCCTCAATAAACAAGCTACAGGTAGTCCAAAATGCAGTGGCTAGAGTCCTTAAAGGATCAAGAAAATATGATCATATTACCCCAATACTACAGTCTCTGCACTAGCTACCTATTAAGTTCTGTATCAGTTACAAAATATTATTTACTTATAAGGCTCTTAATTGTTTAGCTCCTGCGTACCTAACGAGTCTTCTACCACGCTACAATCCATCATGCTACCTAAGGTCACAAAAGCTGGACTTTTGATAGTACCTAGGATAGCAAAGTACACTAAAGGAGGTAGAGCTTTTTCACATTTGGCTCCCAAACTCTGGAATAGCCTTCCTGATAATGTTCGGGGTTCAGACACACTTTCTCTGTTTAAATTTAGATTAAAAACACATCTCTTTGTCCAAGCATTCAAATAATGCATCTCATAATTTTGGACTGCAGTTATATCTGATCAAATGTGCATTATTATTCTTTAGCTTGGGTTAAACAAATTAATTTTACTTGGTTGGAACAGCAGCTACGCTAATTATGTCTCTATTTGTTTCTCTGCTTTGCTAGAATTTACACAAGCTCCAGTCTGGATCCAGAACACCTGAGAAGAGATGATGCCAACCCCTCAGAGGACCTCAGATGATGCTAACCCTGAAACAACATACAGAACTACCAAATTTTCTATTAGTTTGATTGCATCATATATAATTGCTGTTAATAGTGTTCATCGTCTGTTTGTTTACGTCTTTAATTTATTTTTTCGTACATTCCTGCCATATGTACATAAACTGACAGTCACCACTGATAAGATACTACTACATAATGTAGAAACTTAATTTTCTGTAAAGTTGCTTTGCAACGATTTGTATCGTAAAAAGTGCTATACAAATAAACTTGAATTGAAAATTGAAATGAATCAAATTGCCAGAGTTTTAAGATAGCAGAGCTGATTTCAGTTTTTGCCTGTAGGTTGGTATGAAATGAACTAGACCGTGATCAGACAGCCCCAAAGCTGCCCATAAGACAGAGTGATATGCATTCTTTTTTGTGGTCCAAGTATATTACTGTCTCTGATGGGACATGTAATGTGCTGTTTGTATTTTGGCAGGTCACGGGAGAGATTTGCTTTATTAAAATCCCCAAGAATGATTAAAAGAGAGTCCGGGTACCATTGCTCCATTTCAGTTATTAGTTCAGCCAGCTGTTGCAGCGCAGTGCTCACACACATGTCACGAATGCTACACATTCACAAGAATGAACAAGGAAAACTCACGCGGCAAATATACAGTTTATGAAGAGTGCCTCTAAATTAGGACAGCATATCTTTTTCAGGGCTGTTACATCTGAACACCAAGGTTCATTTATGTAGAAACATAGTCTACCACCCATTATTTTCCTGGATAACTCCACGATGTGATCCCTCCGATCAGCTGGAAGTCCGGCAGATGAAGCGCGTTATCCGGAATAGCTTCACTCAGCCAGGTTTCAGTGAAGCACAATGCAGCAGATTTTGAAAAGTCCATGTTGATGTGGATGAGGAGAACGGGTTTACCCATTTTGTTAAGAAGGGAATGGACATTTGTAAGATTTAATAATTATAATAATAAACTCTTAATAATAGGTCAAAACTGTATTGTTTTAATGTGTATTCAAGTGTTTAAATACAAAAATGTTATTCTTGACACGTTATGCTTAGATGCAGGCCATGTTCCCTAGAGTACAGACATCAGATATAAAGTTGATGTTGATTAGTGTTTTGTGATGAATTATTAAAAACAAGATACTTTAATATAGTAGTTTTCACACTAGGGGACACAAATATGCTGCAATGTCACATGTGCCATATGTACAGTATTTATGTCAGTCAGCATGGAATATAGTAAAAACTGTTTCCGGTTTGAAAAATAAATGAAAGTGTGAAAGTGAAACTACAATAATAATATTAGATATTTCACTAAGATAGATCGAACTAAGTGAAAAAAATTTATAACTTTAATTATAGGTAGAATGTGAAATTTTACCTGGATTAGAGACCATCTTAGGTCTTGATACAATGAAACCATACATCATTAGCATTTGCATTAGTTGGTTGGCATGTGGGTCATTTCCATGCTGTTGCAATATAAAATACTTTTCATTGTTAATTCATGCTAACAAATGAAGCTATTGAAAACGCGTACCCTGGTCATATTCTGGGCACATGTGCTTATACAGGTATATTTAAGTTGCTCTTTTGATATCACTGTCTTACTACATAAAGCCATGTTAAGCATTTTTGTACATTACACATTTTAGAAATATCTTAATTTGTCTTTATCGCTTATATCTCAGTGAGGCACAGGTTGCTGAGGGTGCTTTCACACTTGGCTCATTTGGAGTGTTTGTTTCAGAACCTGACCTGTTTTCTCCTTTAGTCTCCAATATCAATCTTAATGCAATAAACCACACTTATGATTTTTTTTATTTAGCATTAATATTTATTTATTTAGCAGACATTTTTACCCAAAACAACTTAATTGGGAATACAAATATTAATCAACAAGAGGAAATAAACTCCAGAAGAGCTAAAAGGGAGGGATATATGTAGGAATAGTGAAAGAATAGAGTAAGATTTTTTTTTTCAATAGGTGGCAGTTCTCACGGAAGAGATGGGTTTTAAACTTCTTCTTGAATATTGTCAGGCAATTCAATTATTCAAAAACTTTTTCATTTGAGAGCATCTTATGAAGAAAAAAACATGCATTTATCAAATATTTTTTATGTCTGTTATTGAAGGGCACAGGATTTACCATGGTCCTTCTTCCAGCTGTCAATGATTTCAGCATTTCTGGCTTCAATTCTCATGTGTTCTGCAGCATACATAGTAGCCGTATCTTTGTATCTCCTAATGGCCCCGTCCATCTTCTGCCTGCATTCTTCCATTTCTTTATAATGCTGATTTAGTTGTTCTTTCTCTGCATTTCTCTCATCTTCAGAGTTTTTTGGTAAATCCTCACTGCTCTGTTGGTCTGTGACTCTATCTTTTATCTTTTCTACTTTCTCTTCTCCACTTGTTGCTTCTTTTGTTTTACATTATTCTGTCCTCTCAATCTTTTTCCTTACCTTTATGCCTCTTTTTAAGGATTCAAAGCCCCTCCATTTTTTAACATGTTTCTTACGATCTTGATCAGATTCTCTTCCAGTGTCTGGTATCTCTCTGTCCAGATCAGTTGTTCCTGTAAGCTGATTTCCCTGCTTTTCAATCTGATTATCATTCTTTCTCTTAACATGGGTTTGTTCAGTGTTTATTCTTCAATCTGTTTTCTTTCTTTTGTCTCAACAGTGTCATCTCTCTCTCGACAAACAGAAATTCTCTAACTTTTCCCTTTGTTTTTTCCTCTTCTAGCTTGTCTTGATTTTTTTTTTTTTTTTTTTTCAGACTCATATTTAGCTTTAATGGCCTCGATTTCTCGTCTGACCTCCTCTTCTCTCTCTCTATTGATCTGCATGAGTCTGAATGCTTTCTCGGCCTCCTGAAACATTTTGTCACTATAGAAATTGGGGTCATTATCCCACATCATCTTATTAATCTTCTTTAACAAACTCACGACCTGAGCAGGATCCTTCTGTTTATTATTGAAAACTTTGCAGCCCGCAAAACATACCAATTTGAAAAGCTAATGGAATGCATAATCGATATAAAAAACTGGATGACGAGTAATTTCTTACTGCTAAATTCTGAAAAAACAGAGGTGTTAATTATAGGACCTAAAAGCTCTGCATGTAATGACCTAGAACGCTGTCTAAGACTTGATGGCTGCTCTGTCAATTCTTCGTCATCAGTTAGGAACCTAGGTGTGCTATTTGATAGCAACCTTTCCTTAGAAAGCCACGTTTCTAGCATTTGTAAAACTCCATTTTTTCCATCTCAAAAATATATCTAAATTACGGCCTATGCTCTCATTGTCAAATGCAGAAATGTTAATCCATGTGTTTATGACCTCAAGGTTAGACTATTGTAATGCTCTATTGGGTGGTTGTTCTGCACGCTTAGTAAACAAACTCCAGTTAGTCCAAAATGCAGCAGCTAGAGTTCTTACTAGAACCAGGAAGTATGATCATATTAGCCCAGTCCTGTCAACACTGCACTGGCTCCCTATCAAACATCATATAGATTTTAAAATCTTGCTTATTACTTACAAAGCCCTGAATGGTTTAGCACCTCAGTATTTGAACAAGCTCTTGTTACATTATAGTCCTCCACGTCCGCTGCATTCTGAGAACTCTGGCAATACCGAGAATATCAAAGTCAACTGCGGGCGGCAGATCGTTTTCCTATTTAGCGCCTAAACTAAATAGCAGACACACTCATGCAGTTTAAATCTAGATTAAAGACCCATCTCTTTAACCTGGCTTACACATAACACACTAATACACTTCTAAAATCCAAATCCGTTAAAGGATTTTTAGGCTGCATTAATTAGGTAAACCGGAACCGAGAACACTTCCCATAACACCCGATGTACTTGCTACATCATTAGAAGAATGGCATCTACGCTCATATTAGTCTGTTTCTCTCTTATTCTGAGGTCACCATAGCCACCAGTTCCAGTCTGTATCAGATGGTGGATCAGCACCTAGAAAGGACCTCTACAGCCCTGAAAGACAGCGGAGACCAGGACAACTAGAGCCCCAGAGACAGATCCCCTGTAAAGACCTTGTCTCAGACGACCACTGGGACAAAACCACAGGAAACAGATGATTCTTCTGCACAATCTGACTTTGCTGCAGTCTGGAATTGAACTGCTGGTTTCGTCTGGTCAGAGGAGAACTGCCCCCCGACTGAGCCTGGTTTGTCCCAAGGTTTTTTCTCCATTCTATCACCGATTTAGTTTTGGTTCCTTGCCGCTGTCCCCTCTGGCTTGCTTAGTTGGGGACACTTCATTTACATCGATATCGTTGACATGATTGCAAATGATTGCACAGATACTATTTAAACTGAACTGAGATGACATCACTGAATTCAGTGATGAACTGCCTTTAACTGTCATTTTGCATTATTGACACACTGTTTCCCTAATTAATGTTGTTCAGTTGCTTTGACGCAATCTTTTTTGTTTAAAGCGCTATATAAATAAAGGAGACTTGACTTGACTTGACTTGACTTGACTTGACTTGACATCTCCAGTCGCTCTTTGGCATGTCTTGGTCACAGATTTCATGCAGGCTTTTGACTGAAACGCATCTCGTCCCAGGATGGTGTTGCACTCTTTCCCACTCCAGTTTTTCCAATCAGGACGATCCTCACACGCTCCAAGCACTTCCCAGCACCAACAGAGGCTATGATTCACAAATACAAATGTGCAATCTTTATAATGCCATGAACAATTCATGTGCAAAATAAAGATGAAGTGTGAAAATCCTGTGAGAAATCATAAGAATAAAACCCACCAAAGTAAATTGTCAAAATGTTATGTAATACTCACATTTTGATTGCACAAATTTTCTGGGATTTCCTGAATTTGGGTGAAACCTCTGTGTCACGGGGCCTAAAAATTAATAAAATTATTAACAAATACTAATGTAACAGTTTAAAACTTAGCAACCCAGGCTCATGAAAAAAAAAATATGAAAAATGAAAAAATAACAAATATTTGTATTTGTTGGTGTTTTATTGCTACAAGTGTTCATTTAGGCTGGAAATTGTTGTAAAATGTAATTATAGGTATGTTTTTGGAGTTTTGCAAAAATGTAGGCAGAGCCACGTTTTAATGTCTAATGTTTTAAAGGTGGAGTATGTAATATTGACAGCTAGAGGTTGAAATGGGTACTGCAGTTCAAATTAAAAAATTTGGAATTGTTTTTTTCCGCCCCCTCCTCTTCAGTCTGGATGCTCACATGGGTGGTCAAATTGAGGACACACAACAGGAACGAGCCTTACACTGTAAGTTGATGAGGTGATTTATCTGTGTGTTAATATGCCTCTGGTTGTAGAGTTTTTTTAAGACAGATGCCGAAGCTTTTGAGGTTGGGTAGAATCTGCAACCTCTGACCCAGTTTGCTGGCTTTTTTTCCTGCCAACTGGCAACCCAGTGTGTCAAATCATTATAAGGTAAGTTGGCAGTGAGTAGAACCACAGACCAAAACAAAAACACACATTCCAACATGGAACACCCATTTCAAACCAGAATAACTGGCTGTAGCATTGTTTTTAGAGAAACAAGTATGTAAAGTTAGCATGTTTTCTAAATATCTGCAAACATATTATGTATATGTAATGAGTGGGGTGGGGCCGAGAGCCGTGGGAACGGAGCGAGGCCGGTGGAGTCAATGAAAACAGTGAAACAGCCCCTCACGGATGACTGCTGAGCACAAACAGAACCAAAACAATATAACTAGTCCAGGCCTGGCCCTCTCTTGTCCAACGCTGTCATCACTCCTCCTTTTATCCTTCCAGAGCTCCTCCGTGGGACTCGAGACCGGTGAGTGGCGCAGGAGTCGCTCATTATCATTCACTCCACCGGCCTGGCCCCAACCCCATGGCTCTCAGCCCCGCCCCACTCGTCACATAATATTTGTATGCTTTAGTTCAGTCAAAAAACTACATACAGCACCTTTAATGACACACGTTAATGCCAATTTATACTTCACCGCCTAGAAATGGACCTAATTTCCCTTTTTCTTGTTTATGATTATATGAATGCATAATCTTGATGTCTCTGATTAATTTTATCAGATATTTTGTAAAACAGTGTGTATATACTTCGTACTTACTATGAATCACACTACATACCCGTCTACTGAAACCTGAATGTACACCATCAGAAAAAGCAGGGAGAGAGCAAGGAAGAGGTTATTCCATCTGCAGATCATAAAAGCCGTTTATTCTAGTGTATCAAAAAAAAAAAAAAATGAAAAAATAAAAAGAATCTTATTTTTATGAAATTCAGAAGTACTTGTGAACTAGAGGTAAAGGTTTACCCTCAAGTATCTCTGTGTCTTCTTTCATCAGAAACGGTCTTGGGTCTTCAGGAATCTTCAGCTGATGGCCTCCATTTTCCTCCACCATCTTTCCGATGCTCTCCAGAAATTTCTGCACTTGAGATTGGTCTCCATTCCTCTGTAGATGATGGTGTGGATGTCTGCTCATCTTCAGCAGAGACTTTACTGATTCAGTGTCAGAGTCTTTAGTGCTCACATACTCCTGTTCCTCATGCATGAAGACCACAATCACATACTCAGAGGCTCCTTCACCAAAAATGACATTAATGACCTTGAGAGCATCTGTGTCCTGCTCTGAAAATGCGCCAGACTTCAGGACTAGTAACAGGGCATGAGGCTCTGGACGAGACAGATGGAAGCGTCTCTTCACGTCTTGTTCTTCAGGAGAGAGAGCAGGACTGAACAGGTCAGGAGTATTAGTGACCACCAAATGCCTCTCCAACACCATCCCATCATGCCTCTCAAACAAATGCTGGGAGGACGGCGACTCTGAAAAGACCTTTAATCCAAAGATTGTGTTTCCACACAAGGATTTAGCATCTGCATGTGACCCCATCAGAATTATTCTCATCTCTTCTTTTATCACAGACACTGAAATCACATGAACAGGTTTATTTCTACTCGCAGTTCTTTTAATTCATTCCCTTAATTCAGTATTTTGAATTGATGCATTCACAATCTTACCTAATTAATATATTAATTAATTAATACAGTGCTCTGAGACACAAACACATTAATGGTGGAAGCTGGTAACATGACTATTGCTGTTAGACTTATATTAACAAGAGAAACTACTGTATATGCATAATACAACCAAAGCACCAGCAAAATGGACAGTGAATCTGCTGTTTCTCTTGTACGTATGGAACATTTTATTCAGTTCTGAAAGAAACTAATCCAGCAGTTATTATATTGCAAGGTAGTTGTGAAATTCCCTGGGTGTGAAAACCTTATTTTTTTCTTCTTCAATTCTAAATGCACCAGTTTATTTAAAATCATATCTTAAAGATTTGTTGTACTACACATTATTTTATATATAAGTAAAACTCACGGCTCGTAGGTTGATGTTTGCTTCCTCTTCTTTCAAATAATCCTGAACTTTCTTTTTCTTCAGCTGTTTAAAAAAGAACTAATATTCTTATTACAATAACTCTAAATTATTTCATCCCTTAATATTTGGATTTCAAATTCACATGCCCTATATAACTTTAGAAGAACTGCAGTTTTTCACAAACTTATGAACAGAGATTTACAGACTCACCAAACAAACTGTGTACCATAAGTGTTTGATAAATCAAAAACTGTGTAGTCATTACAACTTAGAAACTGGTTGGACTTGATATCTGGCATACATTACATTCAGCTTCCTGTATTATCAAACTATCAGTGCAGTGTAAACTGTCAGATGACTGCCTGTGGCATTTTTGAACAGCATGGTAAAATGCATTTGCTATAATGAACATTTTTTCTGAGTGTCACTGTGATTGCATAAATATCCATATGTGGCTGTTTGGAGAGGAGTGATATAAAGCTGCTTTACTCCATGTGTCTGGCAAGATGTGACTTTCCTTCACCTGTCCAACAACTGAGAATGAAAGATTATTACATAACACCCACAGACTTCTGCCCGTACAATCAAGTAAGACAATCATGATTTGGACAAGCTTTGAGTCATACAGGAATTGTAAAAACCATATTAAAAAGCCCATTCATTTTATTTCATGGCTGTTGCTAAACAAGTTTACCACACTCACTATATTATCACTTTCTCTAATAAAGACACATTTCCTAAAAATCTACAATGCTCCCATTAAACACTCAAAGCTACAATATAAAATGCAAAATAAAAAAATAACGTCAATGGATACATTCATTAACAAAAACCTGTAACATGCTGCTGTAGTCCATCTAAATTACAGTAAGTGTGGAAGTAAAATAAAAATATCAAATGTCAAACTCCTGAAGGTAAAGTTATAGTCAGAGTAGAGAATCTCCTTTTATTACAAATACAGTGAAGTAGCTGTTGTCAGGCAGTAGAGGGAGCCACTGTGCTTTGCAGAGGGAAGATGTACTGTAGATAAATGACATTGAAGCTAACCAGAGGGAAGAAAAATAAATAAAAAAAGTGTTCTCTTTACCTTTTCAAATATTTTTCCTAGACAGAAATGAGTTTACCTTAAGATTGAATGGAAACATTTGCTTGAGTCTCCTGCTTCTCAGACTTGTTTCCAGGGTTACATTTTCTGTAGATCAGTATTGATTAAGGCATCTGGTACATTATTATTTCCAACAACAAATGATGTGCCTAAGTACATAAACATTGTCCTATAAAAAGTAACATTATCCTTATTTCTGCATAATTTCTCTCTCAGTATAGCCTTTAACTCTGAATTTATGATTTCCCCCTTTATTTAGTGCCTTACAGGTACTTGACTTGATGCACACTTTGCAAAGTTGTTGATATCTCTTCTAAACCATTACAGAAGACAAAAATGAGACCCCCAGATTATATAGCTAAAGAGAAAAATCTGAGCACAGTGTGTGATGTTGTTGAGATCTCTTTTAAAGCTTTAAAGGAGACCACTGTGAGATTGTTAGAGTTTTTGTATCAGGAAACAAGTTTGAGAAGCAAGAGACTCAACCAAAAGTTTCCATTCAATTTTAAGGTAACTTCATTTCTGTCTAGGAGAAATATTTGAAATGTTAAAGAGATCTCACTTTTGATTTTTCTTTCCTATTTGCCATTTAGCTACTTTATGTTATTCACAATTGCATTATCCCTTTTGAACTGGCTTGTAATTGTTTAAGTAGCCTATGTAATTGGCAAGATATATTTTACCTGACAAATGAAATGTTAATATTTGATTTATATTGATCTCTTCTGAAGTCATTGTTTCCAGTTGATTAAAGTGCAGTCTGGTATTTCCTCAAATCTGTGTCCAGGATAGATCATACCGAAGTACCAATGAATGGAGCCGGGGCACATCATCATTGACTATCACTGATCTAACACGTTGCAGCTGCGTGACTAAATTACACGACACTTTTTGTACGAGTGAGCATGTGGCTATCGACTTAAAGATATTACTTCACTCTGCATCCTCTGAGTAAGATCAGAACTGGCAAGTTTGTGTCTGTGAGTTTACTGTCAGCGCCGTGAATTTCTATGCGACACTGGGTCCTTAATGAACGAATAATTGAAAGTATGGGATGTCCAGAAACTGGAGTCAGATTAAACATGAAGCTAGACTACAACTGAAACTAAATCCTGATTGATTAATGAACTTTGAGGAAGCACAAGTATTATTAAATTACATTTATCAGAGTACAATTACAAGTACATGCATTATATCTTCAACCTCCCATTGGATTCTGCCATTGGGCCAGTTGGGTGGATCTTATACACAGCTCACCAGTATTTACAAAATTACAATCCTTTGCAACTACAAAATGCTAACTTTTAACTCTGTAGTTACACTCGTTCACCAGCAGAGGACCTCATCACTCCATTATTAAACATCCAGATTCATCATACTTCTTACGTCGCACATCTTCGTTTTATTATTTAATGGGATTTTCTATTTGAAAGGACAGAGAGAAATATCTCGTTAAACATAAGTTTGCATCTATTGTATTTTGAAAGCTTTTTTAATTGTATACTTGTCCAAGTGTTATTTATAGACTGCCAAGTAAAATACACTGTCAAGGTCCAGAAAAGTATGAAAAGCATCATCAGAATAGTGCATCTGCCATCAGTGATTCAATCTGAATGTTATGAAGCGACGAGAATACCTATTGTACGCGAAGAAAACAAAAACAACGACTTCATTCAACAATTCGTCAGATGGACTATTCTGACGATGCTTTTCTGGACCTTGACACTGTTATTTACTTGGCAGTCTATGGGACAGTCTCAAGCCTCCCGGTTTTCATCCAAAATGTCTTAAATCATGTTCTGAAGACGAACAAAGCTTTTACGGGTTTGGAACGACATGGGGGTAAGTGAATAATGACAATTTTCATTTTGGGGTGGAGTAACAGGATTTGGTTTCAATTTTAGTCTAGCTCCTTGTTTAGTCTGACTCAAATAAATTTTCAAGTGATCATTAAATTTAGTCTGTATTTCTAATTAAAAACTGATCACAAACGTTGATTATCACAGAAACATCGAGGTGAAATGTCTCCCGTTAGAAGAGAGCTTGAGCAAAATGTCACACCATTTAGGGTAGAGTGGGGGAAAAACCCCCCCCTTTAAGGAAAATGTGACATTATAGTGAAACAAAACATAAATGTGACTAGAATTGCCATCCCGGTTTTGAGTGACTATGGCAGGAATTATTCACCAAATATTAAAATTGCTCAGCCTTCATAATTAATTAGTATTTTGACTGAAAATATTTTTTTTTGTACAAAGGGGGCGTTTTGCCCCAGCGGTGGGGTAAAACGCCCCCCAAGGTGGGGTAAAATGCCCCCTTTCTTACCAACCAGTTTGCTTCATCAACAGCAAAATGAACAGACTAGTTCTTAATCTCTAAAAGTAAAAGGCAAGTAATGTATAAACATGTATAGGCCTATATATATATTAATATTTATTTGAGAAATGTCCAACATATCCAAATTTTTAACATTTAAATTTATACATATAACTAAGTCATGCAAACAAATATGTTGTAATAAATAAATACATAAATACATAAATAAATAAATAAACATTAATTCATTAGCCATTCACAGCCATTTTAACAATTATATTTATACATATAACTAAGCCATGCAAACAAATAAGTAATAAATAAATAAATAAATAAATAAATAAATAAATAAACATTAATTCATTAGCCATTCACTGTTCATCCATGCACATTTCACAGATGAATTCCCCTCGAATCTCATTTTATAGAGCTTGCTCTGTATAAGCACCACGGTTACTTTTTCTTTTATATGTCCGCATCTATATGGAGAGACAAAATATATATATGAGGTTGAGATTTCTACACTAGGCCTTTATGGGGTTGATAATTGATGTATTTGTTCACCACTATCACCAAGACAAACAGAAAACCCTAAATAAATATTAAACTTATAAATTTGTATATTTATGTAGTGAAATACATTCAATAAATGCATTAAAAGCCACTATGTTTTATCATTGGGTCACCTAACCACCTTCCATCAGTGAGCTAACTGTGCTATCAAGCTAGCCTTATGCTCACTTGAGGTAATTTTTTTTTCTTTTGTTCAAATATTTTGATTTTACCACCTAGTTATACTGCATTAAGTGTAAAAAAAGGATTTGATAGACAGAAATATGTTATTATAGTAATTATGATAGAGAGAAACTATGCCCTCTGGGGGGCATTTTACCCCACAACCTATGACTTTTTCAAAAAATGTTTAATTTTTTAAATATAATTATATTCCTTATAAATAACATATCCTCTCAAACTACAGACTTCACTATTCATCTATCATACATCACTGTGATATCCTGCAGAACAATATTCTCTTAAACACTTGTTTACTAATATCTGAAAATTACAGCGTTTACAATGTAATCCTCTTCTCTTCAAATACGGCGCTGGTGTCAGCTTCTCCAAGGATTTGTTTATCCCGTTGTCAAACGTAGTGCATAGCAACAGTGAAAATGTATCTTGACTCCCTCTAGTGGTTATTTTGGGAAAAACAGGTGGGGGGCGTTTTACCCCACTCTACCCTACTTTCACTTTCACTTTTGAGTCATGCAACGCTGTTTCTCTCCGGAAGAGGCGCTGTGGCTCGGAGATTACCTGCAGATGGTAAAAATGATTATTAACAATATAACTTGTTAAACTTTTAAACCGCTTTTTAAAAGTTTTTAAAATATCTCCCTAAACCTAAACTTTTAATGTTGTTTAGTTACCTGACAGCTGAAATAATGTCTAAATCACTTATTTGATGAAGACTTAAAACACTGTTTGAGCTGTGTGTGTGTGTGTGTGTGTGTGTGTGTGTGTGTGTGTGTGTGTGTGTGTGTGTCGCGCAGGCGCTCAGCTGCCCTCTTTTTGTTGTTCTCTCATCCACAACCTGAATGGATATTCATCTTTTCAGACTTCAGTCTCATGCAGCAGTGTTTGGATATTATTTTGTTTCCAGATGTGTTCTGGTAAAGTGTTTCATGAGAACATTAGCTCATCTGTATTTAAAGCGCAAGTTCTTGGATCTGTATCTGTGTTTGCTGCTGGTGTTTTCTGTGAACGCGATCGTCGGTCTGATCTGATCAAAAAGTTCAAAGCAACAGATCGACGGACCGCGGCACTGAAAACTGAAACGCGCGTTCTGAACGGGTTTGCGATCTGATGGAGTATTATACACATTCATAAAAGAGAAAGATTTTGCAGCTGTGTGAAGGCAACGGAACTGGAAAATCACTACGAGACCGATGAACAGAGGCGAGACTGATTCCTCATTCCGCGCCCCGTTAAATTCTGTTCCGGTCTGAAGAGCGCGTCCTCGCGTGAACGACGCTTTAACCGGAGTGACTGAAGCAGTAAATAAGTGTTTTGTTGTTGTTTTCGGTCATGTGTTTACTGAAAGCTCTTCAGGACTGGTGTCGAGATGTTTGTGAAGGTTACTCTGATGTTCTGGTCACAGACATGAGCTCTTCATTCACAGATGGACTGGCTTTCTGTGCGATCATCCACAGACACAGACCCGATCTACTGTAAGAGTCAGCCCTGAGTCTTGAAACATTATATGCTGCCTGATATGAGACAAAACTAGTTCAGTAGTAAAACTAATACACTTACAACAATGTTAAAAGTTATTTTGTCTATTTTAATACCTGCTTGATTTATCTGCAGAATGAAGCAATGATGAAATAATGGAATGAAATTGTATCAAATGTCATGTATGTGAGTGTGATTTAATCATAGCGAAACATATGAAATATTATCTTAGGTGCATATTTTAAATTTTCACAGTCCTAATTGATAGATAGATAGATAGATAGATAGATAGATAGATAGATAGATAGATAGATAGATAGATAGATAGATAGATAGATAGATAGATAGGTTGGTTGGTTGGTTGGTTGGTTGGTTGGTTGATTGATTGATTGATTGACATCCAAACACACTCCTCCAGCCCCAGTTTGAAAACTCTTGCTCTTATTCAAATGTATACATCAGCAGTGTTTTCTGGTCTGTTTAGAAACATGTCTTCCGCCTCCGTTTCTTCTCTTATCCAGATGTGTTCTGCATGTATCTGATGTATCTTCAGCTCTCTGTTTGTTTCTCTCGGCAGAGATTTTCACTCACTGTCCAAACACAATGTCTACGAGAACATGCGTCTGGTGAGTTTCTGTAGACATCAGCTGGACTTTACAAATGTTGAACCATCACATGTGAGATGATGAATCTGTTCAGTTAAATACTCATAAGAGCTTTATTTATTCTTAGAAATAGCAATAAACCATCTGAGATCTCAGAGAAGCCTGTACCTGTGATGTGTGTTATGGTTGAGTAGTTTGTCCATCTCTTGTCCTTTATTCCTCTTCATCAGGCGTTTGATGTTGCGGAGCGTGAGCTGGGAATTCCTGCTCTTTTAGATCCGGATGAGCTGGTGTCTGTGGAGGAGCCGGATCATCTGTCCATCATCACTTACGTCTCTCAGCTCTACTGTGTCTTAAGAGGACACTCTCATGGTACTGATCATGATGGACCATCAACCATTAAAGATCTCACATGTTCATCATTATTCGTTAGAGCTGAAATGTGTCATTTTATTAACTGAAAATCTCTGGATTTGATCAGTCAGTCAGAAGATTCCTGTGAACAATGAATCCAGCAGCACCAAACCACAAGACCAGACTCACACTCAGGTATCTATCTGCCTGTCTGTCTGTCTGTCTGTCTCTCTGTCTATCCATCTGTTTCTCTGTCTTTTTGTTTTTCAGTCTGTCTTTCTCTCTGTCTGTCTCTCTGTCTTTCCATCTGTCTGTCTGTCACTTTGTCTATCCATCTGTCTTTCTCTCTGTCTTGTCTTTCCAACTGTCTGTCTGTCTGTCTTTCCGTCTGTCTTTTTGTATGTCTGCCTGCCTGTCTGTCTGTCCATTTGTCCACTAGTCAGTCTGTGAATGTCTCTCCAGAATGATGGACGTCTCTCCACCTCATCAGAGACTGACATACAAGAACCGCCCAAACCTGCTCCCAGAATGAGGGCGGAGCCTCAGGAACCTCCTCGCCCCGCTCCCAGATCACCGGATCATCGCCCTGACAACGGTTAGAATCTTCATCTCTGTGTTACTATATTACACTTACTATTGTTACAGTGTAAACATCATCAAACAGACGGTCTAAGCTCTACATTCTGATTGGACAAGACAAAACTACTTACACATTTACAGTAACTGTTCGGTGATAATTAATGATTAATGCATTTATTTGAATTCAAACTGAATGTTTTTGTTGTTGTTCAGTCCCATCCACTCTCTTCCCAGCATGCACTGGCAATGAATAATTACAGTTTTTGCCCATTGCTTGAACACTATAGACACATGCTTAAACCAAAGTAACATAATTTGAAGTTGCTGTTACTATACCTTAAACAAAGTGTAACCATACCTTAAACAAAAGCGCTGCTTTGCACTTTAGTTGCAATTCTGTAACACACTTGCTCCTTTCTGCAACACACTTGCTCCTAGACAATACACACTATTTCATACATAAGACACTTAGTTCAAAGATGAAATCTCAGGGTACCATTGGGAAAACACATCTATTCAAAATACAACACACACCTGGTTAATTGAAAAGACGTTGACACACACCTGAAAACACTTACTTACAAAACTGAACACCAATCAGCCAGCTACAAAAAGGTCTCAGTTAAGCCATTCTGAGGACTTTGCCAGCATGGAGGCAGGGAGAGCTAGAGGCAGAGGAAGAGGAAGACAGACAGAGAGAGGCGGATGTGGTCAAAGAGGCCACGCAAGGACCATTATTTCGGATGACATAAGAGCAACTTTGGTGGACCATGTCATAAACCATGGCCTGACTATGAGGAAAGCTGGGCAGAAAGTCCATACTAATCTAAGCCGTTTCACAGTTTCATCCATAATAAGGACATTCTGACTGGAAAACAGGTATGTCTTCAACTCTCTACTCTACTCAGACTGTATCTAGAGTATTTACAGTACTATACCATATCATGTTACTGTACCACATGTATTGTATTCCAGGGTGGCTAATGCTCCTTTTCCAACAAAAGTGGTAGTTTTGTGAAACATAACGTGATAACGTGTTGAGAATTTTCAGTACTGTGTATGGTAAATATAGTAAAGTTCAGTATACACAGTACTGTAAAAAAGAAGCAAACAAGAACAATTTGTGGTTGCATTTTTCTACAGAATGGCTAGAAGACCTACTGGGGGTGGACGCCAACGCCTGTTCACCCAACAGCAGGAACTTGCCATAGTGAACCTGCAAACAATGCAATTAGTTTCCACCAGCTACAGCAACAAATACTTGCAGATAGGCAAGAATACAACAACATAAATCGAGTAAGCATTACAACTATCAGGCGCATCTTGGTAAAGCACAACATGACCATGAAGCAATTGTACAGGGTCCCATTTGAGAGGAAGTGTCAGGGTCAAAGAACTTCAACATGAATATGTACAGGTAAGTGTTTCAGTCCTTTACAGTTACAATAAAGAATGGGTGCAGTCCAGTAACAGATGAATATGTACCACTGGATAAGCACCACATAGATACATTCAGAAAGCTACACAGGAACACAGGTTTTCCGCTTGGAGATGGTGCGTATATGACCGTTTATGATGGTGCGTTTTTCTGTGTTTACAGTAGTGTATTGTTTGTTTTATTTTTGATTTAACTGAATTTCCTGTACTGTAAAATATACTACTGTAATGTATTGATTTTGAAATCAGTATTTCATTTTTTGGTTGTTGTGAAAACATGCCCTCTGTGGAACTGAATAAAAACATTGAAAACAAAAGACTGCATTTTTTAATATAAAGTAGACTAGTGTGTTGCTGATGATCTGAAAGTGTATTCATATGATGCAAGCGGGTATCATTTTGTCATCCGAGTGACATTTTGACAAAGGATTGTTAGGTTTTGATAGCAGAGTTTCAATTTGACATAGATGTGAATGGTTTATTTCCCAGTGTTGTGTCTTATTTGCTTGTGTGTAGAGTTTTGACACAATGAGCCAAATTTAGCAAAAGGTGTGTAAGCAATAGGCAAAAACTGTAATAATGTTGTATTGTGTAACTTTTTCCCAGTTTTACATACACTATTTTCAATTATTTTTTTCATCACATTTACTAATGATTAGCTGAGTTTGTTGAATAGGACAGAAAACATTAAATACTTAATATTGAATAATTGAAAACTATAAAAAGGAATATCTGCATAGAAGCATTTTAAGGTTGAAAGAGCTTCACAGTTACTAAAATAGCAATCTTATTTAATTGAATCTGAGTATATAATTGTTATCATTGTGTTTTTCTCGTTCTGGTCTCAGTCTCGTCTCAGAGTGTCATCCATAAGGAACATCCCTGGAAGAAGCTGGTTGATCCGGGTCCCTGGTATCGTCTTCCTCCAGCTCCAGCTCCATCCGCTCATTCACGCCGCCAGCCTGCAACCTTTAACCCCTTCCTGGAGGAAGATGAGGACGGGTCCAATGATGAAGAGGTATTGAATGAAGGTTGTTTCTGAAGAACTGACACAAAGCAGCACTGGATTTTCACTAGATGATGCTGGTTTATATTTAGTCTCCTCTAGTTTAGACGAGTCATGTGATCTCCAGGCTGGGAATAGAGTTGCTGCTGTTAGCAGGTTAACAGAGACCATCAGTATCAGGTCAGTATCAGGTCAGTAACAGTGAGAAACACACTGTCTGTGACTCATTTCAACTAATGATCAGCTATAAACAATAAAGAAAGGTAAGGTCAAGAACCTCAAACTTCACCTAATTCATCGTCCAGTTATCATGAGATCAGATCCGAGTCTAGACCTTCAGAGACCAGAATAGACCCGAGTCCCAAATTCAGACCTAGAACCAGGATCTCCACTTTAATGAACTGAAATAGAGAACACGGTGCAGCTTTATTTTCCCATTCATAGTCATGCGATTTCTCTCTAATGTTAAACCTGTGGTTGAAGCGATTATCACTTTTATTTAGTTACAGTTTTTCTGAATTTCTAAAACACATTTCTTGAAACCATCTCTAATTTTCTCAAAACCTTAAACACAAATCCAAATACTCAAACTAAATTCATGTAACCTCTGACTCTTCCATCAAAATCAAACAATCACTGCAAAACCATTTCACTTGCACTCAAAATCAAACTGTGCTCTCAGATCACACACCAAGTCAATAAAGAAAACACTACAGAGCATTCATTAGACACTACAGAGAAAAAATGGAGAACACAGCATCCAGAACATTACATAAAGAAGTATATTGTATTGAGTAAACAATTTTGCAATTCTGTAAAAAAGTATAGTACAATAATTTCAACTGAGTAAGGTGAATACATTGTATAAACCTACTGTATGTACTGCAAGAATAGTATTGTGCTGAATATTGAATAGTAGCCTACTGAATGTTTGTATATATTCAGCACTTGGATACTGGAAAAATACTGCAGTCAACTGCAAAGCAGAAAAAGGTCAAATAAAACTCTAAATGAATAACATGCTACAATACACTCAAATACTGTAAGTTGTGCAACTGTAAAATCAGGGTGAATGAGAGATTAATTCTGTCTCAGCATCATGTCTTTGTGCTTGAGTCCGGCCTGAGGACTTTGTCCACATCACAAGTAATGTTGTCTTTTAATATTCTAGACAGAGAAAAACCCCTCTGGTCTGACAGATCCAGCCTTGATAACACTCTCTAAACCTTACTCTTTCTCTCCTCATCCTCCACTTCTTACATGCACTCTTCCTCCTCTCCTTCTGAGATTATGTTAATATCATCATTCAGTCACCTGTGTCACTTGTGCTCTGTGAGCTGACTCATATTTTGTACAGCTGGTTTGATCACATCATTAGAAACAAGTGTGAACAATTCTGAATCGTTGTGTGTAAACGATGACAACTGTGCTTTAGTTGTGTTTAACTTCCTCCTCTTTAGCATATCACATCACAAAACAAACACATCACAATAAGATAATAATTTAAATAAAATATAATTAGTATAGAGTTTTGCAAAAAGAGTTCATGAGATTTGCAAATAGAGCCGAACCGCCTGAACGTGTTTAAGGTTTAGCAGAAAGAGTGCTTTATTCCACAAATTGTTTTAAGCTAGTGAGAATTTGGTTCAGAGATTGGGGTTTAGTGTTTTAGCAATTCAGAAAAACTGTAGTCGATGTGTGTGAGCTTCAGTCAGTCAGAGAACCAGACAAATAGACATCTGACACTCAGACCGAAGAGTCACAGTTTGTGGTTGTGGGTTTTTATTTTTCTCTTTGCAGTCTCACAGGATATTGTGTGTGTGAGAGAGTGTGTGTGTGTTTTAACATCAGACTGTCTCTCTGATTCTCTCTTTGTCAAGACAAACCCTTCCAGTTGTGAAACCTCAGTTGCACACAAACCCCAAACCTTATCCTCAGTTCCCAGCATGCACCAGGCTGCAGCTCCTGTTCATGGTTTCCCGCTCATCAAGAGGAAGGTGAGACACAAACTTTTTGTGCGGCTGGAGTGAACAATACTTCATATGAGTGGTGATATTAATAGGAGAGATTCATTTATAGTACAAGACAGTCTTAGAGAAATAAGAAAAATAGTTTTATTATTATTTTGGTAAAATTCATAATTTCTTTCAGGTTTCAGTTAACATGCATCTGTTTCTCTGTATAATCATATTTAAAAACATGTTGTGATTTCAATGTTAGATATGAAAAGAGCTTTACGATGGACTGTTTGCAGCAACTGCTGCAGTTTAACTCAGTTTTTAGATGTAAACTAACCTGAAATGTGTCCAAACCTTAAATGATTTTGATATTAACACACATTAATAAAACACAGGATCACGAACACAACATTACCTTCTGCTCCATGAGGTTAGGGATTGAATCTGATCAGATGTGAGTCTCTGTACTGATTGATTAAATGAACGTGTGTTCAGGTGAACACACACACACGCGTGTCAGAGAAGCAGGTGTGTGAGGAGCAGAAGACGCTGGAGGAGTGTCTGCTGGAGCTGGAGAGGAGAGGAGTGCAGCTGGAGAGAGAGATGAGAAGATGTATCACCGGTGAGAAACAACAGACACGCTAATGCTTACAGACAAACATACAGTAACAGCTACTATAGAGGAGACAAGTGCAGGTGGAGAAAGAGAGAGAGATGAGGAGATGCACCGATGGTTAGAAATACCAGAACAACAACAGACATGCTAATGCTAACAGACATGCTAGCAGACAAACATACAGTAACAGCTACTGTAGAGTAGAGGAGTGCAGATGGAGAGAGATGAGGAAATGTATCAGCGGTGAGAAACAACAGACACGCTAATGCTAACAGACAAACATACAGCTACTGTAGAGGAGAGGAGTGCAGCTGGAGAGAGAGGAGGAGATGCACCGATAGTAAGAAATACCAGAACCAGTGTTGCCAGATTGGATGGAGTTTTTCCAGCTCAAAACTCACAAAAGCCTGCACACTCCAACAAAATATCGCCCAAAACATTAACTGTCAAAATAATGTGATAGAATATGTCTATCAGTGTTGATAAGAGCCGTTTTTAACTCCTTAAAACAAAAGAATGACAACAAAATAATATAAATAACATTAGATACATTTACCATAGATCAAATCAGGGCAAATACATCAAAGAAATTTATCAAATACGATTAAAATATGAAAGCAGACACTGTCAAATTGGCAATCAAGAAATTAACCGATACCCTCCAAATAAACACATGCATCCTTTTCAATGTCAACAGTCAGAATTTAAATGCAAAAAAATTGCCAAATATAAGTGATTGGAAAAAACAACGTAATTAGTTTTTTTTACACTCGTTTATGCACACACCATGACAGTAAAAACTGTGTCATTCATTGATGCATACTGTATGATAATCCAACAAAAATTTGTTTTGCTCTATAATTTCAACCACAGCTAGAGGAAGTCTTTCGTGAAGTTCTTATTGTAGAAAACTACAGAACTTTGCACAGTCAAAACGAACAAATCCAGCAGCTTTCAATCTGGAACTTTTAAAGGATAAAAGACAGGATCTGATTTCGGAGTTGTAGTGATATTAGAGCTTCCGTGTCATCTCTCCTTCAACAGGTGTATTTCACGTTTTGAGAGTTAAAACACTCTCTCACTCTTTACCATGTAACTTAGGCAATATTTAGGCATTATGATCACATACAGTTATACATTCAAAATCAGATCTGTTATCCCTCTAAAAACCCATCACACATGAATCATCACGTCTGTCTGCTGATCCCTAGTGATTGGCTAAAAATGCGGTCGCGATGTCAACATCAGCACCAGTCCTCTTTGCAGTGTGCGTGTGTGTTTAGTAACATCGTGATGACTGATTGGATGCAGTATATGCACACTTGGACCAAACTGACCCCAAACCAGCCCAAATTCCCCGCCCAATCTGGCAACATTGACCAGAACAACAACAGACAGGCTAATGCCAACAGACAAACAAACAATAACAGTTACTGTATATAATATATAAAAAGTCATATATATATATATATATATGATGGAGGAATATGCAGAAGCACTAGTCAAAAGATTTGCAAGTTACAAGATTTACAAGTGACAGTTATTTTGTTACATGATGAAGTATGCTGATTCAGAAATACTACAGTTGACATGAAAATGTTTTAAGTTAAAATGTCAAGAGAGAGAGAGTTTTAATTTATTATTTATTTTATTTTATGGAATATGTGAAAAGAATCTGTTTTAATATTTGAGTAGCAGGGTTAAAAAGTATTTTTTTTTTTTTTTTAAAGTTTGAGTCATAAGAGACTGGCTTAATTTTGTTTTTTGTGAGATGCACTTCCCAATCAAGTTAATTCATGAGTTGACTAAAGCAGTTATTCTGTTTTTTGAGGGGGTGGGGGACTAGTAAAGTAACTAGTAACGTAACTAGTAATGTAACTTATTACTTTTGAAATAAAGTAATCAAAACAGTAACTGGATTACTTTTAAAAGGAGTAATCAGTAATCAGTAATCTAATTACTTTTCCAGAGTACCTTGTCCAACACTGCTTACAAAATGAATTCATTCAAATATAAAAATGGCATACAAACTTTTTTTTTTTTTTTTTCATTTGCCAGACGAGTTAAAAGTCACTGGAAACTTGACGACCAGTGAACATCAACATCAACATGAAACAGAAAAACAATGAACAGTTCAGTAGAGGATTTGAAAAGTGCTTTATTAGTGTTTTATTTCAGAGGCGTAGTTTGTGAAGTTATGATGTGTGTATGTGTTTCAGAGAAACTTCTAGTCGACTGGTTCCTTCTGATTCATGAGAAGAGCATGTTGGTGCGCAGAGACACAGAGCTGGGGTATATGTGAGTAACACACACATACACACACACACACACACACACACAGATACATGCTGAGCAGAATAATGTGTGCATGTGTATGTGTGTGTGTGTGTGTGTGTGTGTGTGTGTGTGTGTGTGTGTGTTTTCAGGGTGAAGCAGCAGCGTCTGGAGGATCAACAGGTTGATGTGGAGTTTGAGATCAGATGCCTCTTCAACAAACCAGGTGAGCAGAAACTAAATAAATCAAGTTTATACATGTGAATATGTTTGTGTTGATTAATATTGTTTAGTGTGATTTCTGCTTTAATCTGGTATGAACTGATCTGAGGATGATGTTGTCAGAAGTTTGTAGTAAGGGTTGCACAGACTAATCGACTAGTCGACTTCAATGGTCTGCCATGACGCTTTAAGCTTGATGTCGACTAGTCGCTGGTCCTATAGAGGGCACAACAGGATAAAAAAATCTTTGAAGGACTTCCACATTTATGATCTGTTTCCAAACAGTTAAAATGACAAATAATTTAAAAAATGAACTGGAGAATGCATGTTTTAAACCGCTTATTGTACAGGTAAATTAATCGCTGTTCTAATCTAACATGCTGCTGAACTGTAACACACACACATAGGCTACAGACAGTAGCTCATACATCACGCACTGATCTCGCACATACAGAATCATTAAGTGCAGAAGGTGAGTGTGATTTCACCAAGTACAACATGTTCCTGGATTAACATCCTTGTTGATCCTGGAACAACATTCCAATCAGCCAATCAGAACTGAGGGATAACTTTTCAGGAAATATCTGTTTCAGGCTTATGATCGGGGTTAGGTGGTTCTACACCCTTGTTAACCAGCTATCATTTCACATCGATTTTAGGAATAAATTATGGGTAGGGTTAGTTTTTGGGGTAGGGATTGGGTTAAGTCTATATTTTTGGACAGTAATGTTGATCCAGGATCATCTGAAGATGTTGATCCAGGAACATGTCTTACTTGGCAAAATCACGGCGACCAAGTGCGGAAATGTACTGTCAACACGGTTTTGTGATTTCTCAATAAAATAGCTTAGAAACTGAAAAGTTCAAGCATATATTTCTTAACTAAATCCCACAGCTGCACTAGTAGAGAGACGCTGCCATGTAGAATTAATTCACACATGCAATCGCTTTTACTAATGCGTTCATATGAATGTAACCTTTACTGTGCTACTTTATCTGTATCTGATTTAGAACAAGCAGAAATCTGTGAGAAATCGAACCAAAGGAAAAAGAACTGATAAAAATTAGCTGTTATTGGGGCAATAGCCATGTGGGCAGCACTGTTTCATATGCCATAGCTATGCACAAGGGGTTTGAGTCTCAACTCCAGACTTATTTGTTCATTAATGACATCATCAGCGACTAGTTGACTTCGACTCGACTTTCATCACATAAAAGTCGACTTAAAAAAATCAGAAGTCATTCAACCCCTAGTTTGTAGTTAATTGTGAATGTGTGTGTGTGTGATTCTCAGAGCAGGACTGGAGCTCCGACGACAGACAACAGGAACAGCAGCTGATGTCACGCCTGCTGTCAATCATCCAGCAGAGGAATGACATCATCAGCAGCCTGGATCAGGACAGAAAGAGGTCAGAGGTCACCTGATCAGCAGGCTGAGGTCCCATGATAATCATGTGTTATTGATGTATGTGTTTTTGTTCTTCTATAGGGAGGAGGAGGAGGATGAGATGCTGATGGCTGTGATCCAGAGGATGGGTGAGAAACCAGGAAAGTTTCTTCTTTTAAAACTAGGATATTTGTGCGAGATGATTTGGAAAATGTTCCATTAATGTTTCCTCAACACATAGGTTCTGTGAACGTCTCTGCTACTCAAGCCAGTTTATATTTATTTGAAAATTTACATTTCAAGTGTAGTGTTTTTATGGCTAACTGGGAAAACAGCTGTAACATAACAGTTCATCATCTGACACTAAAACTATCCAAATTTCTTTTGGGGTGTTTCTACATGATTATATTTCTGCATGATTATTAGCCCAGTAAATGACATTATTATTATTATTATTATTATTATTATTATTATTATTATTATTATTATTATTATTTTTATTATTTAATTGTGCTAAATAAATGTTAAAATGGCAGACTTCACATTTAACAGCTTCTACTAAAAATTACATACATGACGTGAATTTTCAGTACAGTGCTTCTTTATTTCAGTTTGAATGCGGTTTTCGATCTGCTCGAGACAGTCGGGTGTTTCAGTGCATTTTTACACATCCTGGTTCAAGCCTGTCAGCGCTTGTTTTTATCGTGGCCTTTATTCTCCTCAGCAAGATTTAATCATCATTTAAACAGGATGTTGTCGCTGCAGATTTAACAGCTGCTTCACAACAAAATGTTTCTCAAGGTAAAAAAATACAGCAGATTTTGAATTAGAATATACAGACACTGTTTTGCATGCAACTACAGATGTATATCAAAATTGTCATTGGATGGTAGAAATCAAAAGCTCAATACTTGGTAGGGGCTCCTTTTGCTTTAATTACTGTCTCAATCCGGCGTGGCATGGAGGTAATCAGTTTGTGGCACTGCTGAGGTGGTATGGAAGCCCAGGTTTCTTTGACAGTGGCCTTCAGCTCATCTGCATTTTTTGGTCTCTTGTTTCTCATTTTCCTCTTGACAATACCCCATAGGTCTGGTGAGTTTGCTGGCCAGTCAAGCACACCAACACCATGGTCATTTAACCATCTTTTGGTGCTTTTGGAAGTGTGGGCAGGTGCCAGATCCTGCTGGAAAATGAAATCAGCATCTTCAAAAAGCTGGTCAGCAGAGGGAAGCATGAAGTGCTCCAAAATTTCTTGGTAAACAGGTGCGGTGACTTTGGTTTTAAAAAAAAAACCACAATGGACCAACACCAGCAGATGACGTCGCACCCCAAATCATCACAGACTGTGGAAACTTAACACTGGACTTGCGACTTGGTCTATGAGCTTCTACACTCTTACTCCAGACTCTAGGACCTTGGTTTCCAAATGAAATACAAAACTTGCTCTCATCTGAAAAGAGGACCAAGTTAAGACGCCACAGGAGTGGCTTAACAAGAGGAATATGACAACTGTAGCCAAATTCCTTGAAACGTTTGTGTGTGGTGGCTCTTGATGTCTTGACCCCAGCCTCAGTCCATTCCTTGTGAAGTTCACTCAAATTCTTGAGTCGATTTTGCTTGACAATCCTCACAAGGCTGCGGTTCTCTCGGTTGGTTATGCATTTTTTTCTTCCTCACTTTTTCCTTCCACTCTACTTTCTGTTAACATGCTTGGATACAGCACTCTGTAAACAGCCAGCTTCTATGGCAATGAATGTTTGTGGCTTACCCTCCTTGTGAAGGGTGTCAATGATTGTCTTCTGGACAACTGTCAGATCAGCAGTCTTCCCCATGATTGTGTAGCCTAGTGAACCAAACTGAGAGACCATTTTGAAGGCTAAGGAAAACTTTGAAGGTGTTTTGAGTTGATTAGCTGACTGGCATGTCACCATATTCTAATTTGTTGAAATTGGTGGGTTTTTGTTAAATGTGAGCCAAAATCATCACAATTAAAAGAACCAAAGACTTAAACTACTTCAATCTGTATGCACTGAATTTATTTAATACAAGAGTTTTACAATTTGAGTTGAATTACTGAAATAAATTAACTTTTCCACGACATTCTATTTATTCTAATTTATTACAAAATTGTGAGTAAAAAAGGAATGGAATAATTTACAAATCTCATAAACTTATATTTTATTCACAATAGAATATAGATAATATATCAAATGTTGAAAATGAGACATTCTGAAATGTCATGCCAAATATTGGCTCATTTTGGATTTCATGAGAGCTACAGATTCCAAAAAAGTTGGGACAGGTAGCAAAAGAGGCCGGAAAAGTTAAATGTACATATAAGGAACAGCTGGAGGACTGTTTTGCAACTTATTAGGTCAACTGGCAACATGTTTGGGTATAAAAAGAGCCTCTCATAGTGGCAGTGTCTCTCAGAAGTCAAGATGGGCAGAGAATCACCAATTCCCCCAATGCTGCGGCGAAAAATAGTGGAGCAACATCAGAAAGGAGTTTCTCAGAGAAAAATTGCAAAGAGTTTAAAGTTATCATCATCTACAGTGCATGATATCATCCAAAGATTCAGAGAATCTGGAACAATCTCTGTGCATAAGGGTCAAGGCCGGAAAACCATACTGGATGCCCGTGATCTTCGGGCCCTTAGACGTCACTGTATCACATACAGGAATGCTACTGTAATGAAAATCACAACATGGGCTCAGGAATACTTCCAGAAAACATTGTCGGTGAACACAATCCACCGTGGCATTCACCTTTGCCGGCTAAAACTCTATAGGTCAAAAAAGAAGCTGTATCTAAACATGATCCAGAAGCGCAGCCATTTTCTCTGGGCCAAGGCTCATTTAAAATGGACTGTGGCAAAGTGGAGAACTGTTTTTATGGTCAGACGAATCAAAATTTGAAGTTCTTTTTGGAAAACTGGGACGCCATGTCATCCGGACTAAAGAGGACATGGACAACCCAAGTTGTTATCAGCGTGTAGTTCAGAAGCCTGCATCTCTGATGGTATGGGGTTTACATAAGTGCGTGTGGCATGGGCAGCTTACACATCTGGAAAGGCACCATCAATGCTGAAAGGTATATCCAAGTCTCTAGAACAACATATGCTCCCATCCAGACGTCGTCTCTTTCAGGGAAGACCTTGCATTTTCCAACATGACAATGCCAGACCACAAACTGCATCAATTACAACATCATGGCTGCGTAGAAGAAGGATCTGGGTGCTGAAATGGCCAGCCTGCAGTCCAGATCTTTCACCCATAGAAAACATTTGGTGCATCATAAAGAGGAAGATGGGACAAAGAAGACCTAAGACAGTTGAGCAACTAGAAGCCTGTATTAGACAAGAATGGGACAACATTCCTATTCCTACCTATTCCTAAACTTGAGCAACTTGTCTCCTCAGTCCCCAGACGTTTGCAGACTGTTATAAAAAGAAGAGGGGATGCCACACAGTGGTAAACATGGTCTTTGTCCCAACTTTTTTGAGATGTGTTGATGCCATGAAATTTAAAATCAACTTATTTTTCCCTTATAAATTATAAATTTTCTCAGTTTAAACATTTGATATGTCATCTATGTTGTATTCTGAATAAAATATTGAAATTTAAAACTTCCACATCATTGCATTCTGTTTTTATTCACAATTTGTACAGTGTCCCAACCTTTTTGGAATTGGGTTTGTGTATATATATATATATATATATATATATATATATATATATATATATATATATATATATATATATATATATATACACACACTCACCTAAAGGATTATTAGGAACACCTGTTCAATTTCTCATTAATGCAATTATCTAATCAACCAATCACATGGCAGTTGCTTCAATGCATTTAGGGGTGTGGTCCTGGTCAATACAATCTCCTGAACTCCAAACTGAATGGTCAGAATGGGAAAGAAAGGTGATTTAAGCAATTTTGAGCGTAGCATGGTTGTTGTTGCCAGACGGGCCGGTCTGAGTATTTCACAATCTGCTCATTTACTGGGATTTTCACGCACAACCATTTGTAGGGTTTACAAAGAATGGTGTGAAAAGGGAAAAACATCCAGTATGCGGCAGTCCTGTGGGCGAAAATGCCTGGTTGATGCTAGAGGTCAGAGGAGAATGGGCCGTCTGATTCAAGCTGATAGAAGAGCAAACTTTGGCTGAAATAACCACTCGTTACAACCGAGGTATGCAGCAAAGTATTTGTGAAGCCACAACACGCACAACCTTGAGGCGGATGGGCTACAACAGCAGAAGACCCCACCAGGTACCACTCATCTCCACTACAAATAGGAAAAAGAGGCTACAATTTGCACGAGCTCACCAAAATTGGACAGTTGAAGACTGGAAAAATGTTGCCTGGTCTGATGAGTCTCGAATTCTGTTGAGACATTCAGATTGTAGAGTCAGAATTTGGTGTAAACAGAATGAGAACATGGATCCATCATGCCTTGTTACCACTGTGCAGGCTGGTGGTGGTGTAATGGTGTGGGGGATGTTTTCTTGGCACACTTTAGGCCCCTTAGTGCCAATTGGGCATCGTTTAAATGCCGCGGCCTACCTGAGCATTGTTTTTCTGACCATGTCCATCCCTTTATGACCACCATGTACCCATCCTCTGATGGCTACTTCCAGCAGGATAATGCACCATGTCACAAAGCTCGAATCATTTCAAATTGGTTTCTTGAACATGACAATGAGTTCACTGTACTAAAATGGCCCCCACAGACACCAGATCTCAACCCAATAGAGCATCTTTGGGATGTGGTGGAACGGGAGCTTTGTGCCATGGATGTGCATCCTACAAATCTCCATTAACTGCAAGATGCTATCCTATCAATATGGGCCAACATTTCTAAAGAATGCTTTCAGCACTTTTGTGTAATCAATGCCACGTAGAATTAAGGCAGTTCTGAAGGCGAAAGGGGGTCAAACACAGTATTAGTATGGTGTTCCTAATAATCCTTTAGGTGAATGTATATACAGGTCTTTCTCAAAAAATTAGCATATTGTGAAAAAGTTCATTATTTTCCATAATGTAATGATAAAAATTAAACTTTCATATATTTTAGATTCATTGCACACCAACTGAAATATTTCAGGTCTTTTATTGTTTTAATACTGATGATTTTGGCATACAGCTCATGAAAACCCAAAATTCCTATCTCAAAAAATTAGCATATTTCATCCGACCAATAAAAGAAAAGTGCTTTTAATACAAAAAAGTCAACCTTCAAATAATTATGTTCAGTTATGCACTCAATACTTGGTCGGGAATCCTTTTGCAGAAATGACTGCTTCAATGCGGCGTGGCATGGAGGCAATCAGCCTGTGGCACTGCTGAGGTGTTATGGAGGCCCAGGATGCTTCGATAGCGGCCTTAAGCTCATCCAGAGTGTTGGGTCTTGCGTCTCTCTCACTTTCTCTTCACAATATCCCACAGATTCTCTATGGGGTTCAGGTCAGGAGAGTTGGCAGGCCAATTGAGCACAGTAATACCATGGTCAGTAAACCATTTACCAGTGGTTTTGGCACTGTGAGCAGGTGCCAGGTCGTGCTGAAAAACGAAATCTTCATCTCCATAAAGCTTTTCAGCAGATGGAAGCATGAAGTGCTCCAAAATCTCCTGATAGCTAGCTGCATTGACCCTGCCCTTGATAAAACACAGTGGACCAACACCAGCAGCTGACATGGCACCCCCAGACCATCACTGACTGTGGGTACTTGACACTGGACTTCAGGCATTTTGGCATTTCCTTCTCCCCAGTCTTCCTCCAGACTCTGGCACTTTGATTTCCGAATGACATGCAAAATTTGCTTTCATCCGGAAAAAGTACTTTGGACCACTGAGCAACAGTCCAGTGCTGCTTCTCTGTAGCCCAGGTCAGGCGCTTCTGCCGCTGTTTCTGGTTCAAAAGCACACGCCTGTGCACGGTGGCTCTGGATGTTTCTACTCCAGACTCAGTCCACTGCTTCCGCAGGTCCCCCAAGGTCTGGAATCGGTCTTTCTCCATAATCTTCCTCAGGGTCCGGTCACCTCTTCTCGTTGTGCAGCATTTTTTGCCACGTTTTTTTCCTTCCCACAGACTTCCCACTGAGGTGCCCTGATACAGCACTCTGGGAACAGCCTATTCGTTCAGAAATTTCTTTCTGTGTCTTACCCTCTCGCTTGAGGGTGTCAATGATGGCCTTCTGGGTTAACCTCTTACCCATGATTGCGGTTTTGAGTAATGAACCAGGCTGGGAGTTTTTAAAAGCCTCAGGAATCTTTTGCAGGTGTTTAGAGTTAATTAGTTGATTCAGATGATTAGGTTAATAGCTCGTTTAGAGAACCTTTTCATGATATGCTAATTTTTTGAGATAGGAATTTTGGGTTTTCATGAGCTGTATGCCAAAATCATCAGTATTAAAACAATAAAAGACCTGAAATATTTCAGCTGGTGTGCAATGAATCTAAAATATATGAAAGTTTAATTTTTATCATTACATTATGGAAAATAATGAACTTTTTCACAATATGCTAATTTTTTGATAAGTACCACCATAAAAATATATATAAATATATATATATATACACACAGCTGCCTCCTCATTTTAAAAACACCATTGCACGCCACTGATACATTTATACATACACACACACGCACAAAGAAAAAACAAGTAGAATAGAAAAAATAGATTAGAAAGTGATAGAGTTAGAGGGTCGAATAAAGATGGAACAGATGTGTTTTTAGTTGTTTCTTGAAGATGGCTAAGGACTCAGCTGCTGATTGAGTTGGGCAGGTCATTCCACCGGGAGGGAACAGTTAATGAAAAAGTCAGGGAAAGTGATTTTGTGCCACTTTGGGATGACACAATAATGCGTCATTCACCTGCAGAATGCAAGTTTCCAGAGGGCACATAAGTCTGAAGTAATGAATTTAGGTAAAGGGGTGCAGAGCCAATGGTGGTTTTGTAGGCAAACATTAATGCTTTGAATTTTATGCGAGCAGCTACTGGTAGCCAGTGCAAATTGATAAACAGAGGTGTGACGTGCATTCTTTTCGGCTTCATTAAAGATTAATCTTGCAGCGGCATTTTGCATTAATTGTAGAGGTTTGATAGAAGTGGCTAAAAGACCTGCAAAGAGAGCATTGCAATAGTCCAGCCTGGATCGAACAAGAGCTTGAACAAGGAGTTGTGTTGCATGTTCTGAAAGAAAGGCCCTGATCTTCCTTTTGTTGTATTAAGCAAATCTGCAGGACCGGGCAGTTTTTGCAATGTGGTCTGAGAAATTCAGCTTATCATTAATCTCAACTACAAGGTTTCCAGCTGTTTTTAAAGGAGTTATGGTTGATGAGCCTAAATGGATGGTGAAATTTTGATAAAGTGATGGGTTTGTTGAAACCACAAGCAGTTCTGTCTTAGCCAGGTTGAGTTGAAGGTGATGGTCCATCATCCAACAAGAAATGTCTGTTAGAAATGCTGAGATGCGAGAAGCTATCATCGGATTATCAGGATGGAATAAGAGGTAGAGTGTCATCAGCATAGCAGTGATACAAAAAGCCATGTTTCTGAATGAGAGAACATAGTGATGCCATGTAGACAGAGAAGAGAAGTGGTCCAAGAACTGAGCCCTGAGGCCCCCCAGTAGCTAGATGTCATGACTTTGACATCTCACCTCTCCAGGATACCTTGAGGGACCTATCTGAGAGGTAAGACTCAAACCACTGGCGTGCAGTTCCTGAGATGCTATTTTCCAAAAGGGTCGAAGAGAGGATCTGGTGGTTCACCATATCAAAAGCAGAGGACAGTTCCAGCAAGATAAGTATTGAAGATTTGGAAGCCACTCTTGCCAGTCTTAGGGCTTCAACAACTGAGAGCAAGGCAGTCTCGGTTGAATGTCCACTTCTGAAGTCAGATTGGTCGCTCTTCAGGAGGATGTTCTGTGTGAGAAAGGCAGAGACTTGGTTGAACACAACTCATTCAAGGGTTTTTGAAGGAAAAGCAGTCTGTAGTTTTCTAAAAGAGTTGGGTTAAGAGTGGGTTTCTTAAGAAGTGGGGTAATACAAGCCTGTTTAAATGTTGAGGGGAAAACACCAGTGTAAAGGGATGTGTTAACAAAGTGAGTGACTGCATGTACAATGGCAGGAGAAATGGCTCGAAGGAGATGAGATGGAATAGGATCAAGCGGACAAGTAGTAGGATGATTGGAAAGGATGAGTTTAGAGACTTCTGCCTCAGACAGTGAAGAGAAGGATGAAAACTAGTAAATGTTTGCTGGTAAGATGTGTTTGACAGTTTGTAGTGTGACAAATTGTGAAATTTGTTTTAAAGAACATGCAAGAGTTAGGCAAATTGTTAATTTTGTTGTGATAGTATGTCATTTTAGCAGTGAAGACATTAGCAGAGAATGAAGAGAGGAGTAATCAATATACATTAAGGTCAGTAGGATTTTTTTGTGATTTGCACCATACTCTTCCTGCAGCTCTGAGCTTAGAACAATGCTCTCTGAGAACATCAGATAGCCAATGGGTAGAATAGGTGGTACGAGCTGGCCTGGAAGACAAGGGGCAGACAGTGTCTAAACAAGATGCTAGACTGGAGCAGAAAATATCAATAGCAGAGTTAGCATCAAGAGATGCTAACTGTTCAGGGGAAGGAAGCGAAGATGAAACCATAGCACATAGCCATGAGGGTGAGAGTGAGCGTAGGTTACATCGAAAAGTGATATGTGGAGGGGTATGTGTTGGGTCAGGAACCATGTTGAGGTTAAGAGTGAGGAGGAAGTGATCTAAGGTGTGCAGTGGAGTAACCAGCACATGATCAGTGGAGCAGTGTTGTGTGTAAATAAGGTCCAGTTGGTTGCATGATTTGTAAGTAGCCGTAGTTATTACTCTCTTGAGATCAAAAGAGGCAAGCAGAGTGTGGAAGTCTGCAGCCTAAGGTTTATCTAGGTGGATGTTGAAGTCCCCAAGCAAAACTTTATACTAAGCTTTTTATATTCATCTAACAAAACTCAAACTGAATTCAGCTGAAAACACTTTCCTGTTTATCACAACAAATGGCCAAGCAAGCGCAGACACTGACAAGGTACGCGATACAGTACGAGACCAAACACGATTTCAGCACGTCTCCACACAGTAAACAAAACAAGCGTTTCCTAACAATGAAAACTGTGCTAAACACTGAAACAAGAAATAAACACACTTACGAGCTGCTTTTAACTTCTGCTGATTGACTGCTTCTCTCAAAGAGTATAATTACACTGTTTTGCTGTCGCTTGAACATACTTTCCTGTTTATCACAACAAATGGCCAAGCAAGTGCACGACATTGAAAAGGTATGTGATACAGTACGAGACCAAACTAAATGTGCTTATATGGCAATGATCTAGAGATATGCTACCAAACGGTGTTCATCCGCTTCCTTATCTACATAAGAAGAATTTAAGAACAACTTCAGGCTCATATAATCTTGAGAATCTGGCAAAGTTTACACTCAGACCAACAATTCTATACAATCAATAGTAAAAAGAAAAAGAAAACACACACATTCTCTCTCTGATCATTCTGATCATGTGATTTCACCAACCACAGTGTGTTTACATGTCTATATAAAGACCAGCAGAAAGCTGTCATTTGTTATTTAAACTTCAGAAGAAGGACAGATTGACATACAAAGAGAGACATCAGCTCTCAGGTTTGACTTCATTGCTTAACCCTCTATGGCATAAATTTTTATTTTGGGTGGAAAAAAATATTCCATCCCATTTTTTGGGAGCTTGGGGATCCCTGATAATATATCCATCAAAAAATCTCTCCTCCCCCGCCACCCCTGAACCAGATATTGGTTTGTTGCCTCAGGGCAACACTGTGCTATGAGAGTACTAAAACACCAAGGTTTTTTTAAATAAGTGGAATATGGAAATAAGCAATATAAGCATTACATTTTTTTTCATTATTTTTTTTTTTCAACAAGTATCAAACACAACTGATTCCAACTAATCACAAGCATGAACAATAAACTATTTAATCAAATAAACTAATAAATAGTTAGTCCCATGCTTTGAGGGGGCCCTGTGGCGAACAGACCAAGGGGACCCTAACCACCCTCTCTAATTATGTGTACTGTTAGTGAAGAAGATTAATCAATTTTTCCAGAAAACACTACTCATTTAATCAGTTTATGAGCTGACAAAGTGACAAAATTACATTTCCCATAATTCTCTGTGACCTAATAATAATAATGCACATTCTTTGAGTTTTCTGAGCTTGTAAAAACTGCCCAGGGGGACAGTATACATATATATATATATATATATATATAGAGAGAGAGAGAGAGAGAGAGAGAGAGAGAGAGAGAGATATTTAAAAGTTAAAAAGTGATATTTATCTTACCAATTGGTGGCACTGTGTCCCATGTGACTTTGCTTCCTGAAAGGATTGCCCCACACCCTTTAAAAAAAGGCCACACCCAGTTTAAACCCTAATTTTATTGAACAGACATGTCAGGCGATAAAATTGTAAGATAAATAAAAAATAAAATTGTATTAAAAATTTTAAAGGGGTGATGAGAGATAGAAAAAGGTAGTTTGTTGCCTGAGGACAACACGAGGGTTAATAATCAGTTTGTTTTTAATTCCTCTCATTTTTAAATGAATCAGAATGACTTAATTTGCCATGGTATATAAGATGAAATTAGCTTCAAATATAGCAAATGCGTGCTAATATTCACCAACTATCTACATTCTGTAACTAAGTGCTTTTTCAACTAGCATCAGCAAAACTCAGAAATAAATGAATGTACCTTAATACTATATGTACAAATAGTGTTTGTAAAAACAAATGTTCACTTTTATGTTAATGCATCATGATTTTTGCATGCGTCACATTTCTGAAACATTTCATAAGTTGTTGATTAAACTAATATAGAAAAGGTTTATTTGCCTGTTGATAAGTGATGCTTTTTTAAACTTTGACAAAAATGAACATTTATTTCAAGGTGCTGCCAAAATGTAAAATTGGGTCCCACTTTATATTGTGTCCTTAATACCGGTGTACTTACATAGTTACTAGATGTGTACATAGTATGTAACCACAGTGTAAGTACATTGGTACATAGTATCTACAGCTCTAATGTTTGGGTAACTACACATATGTAACAAGCCACTGAATGGTATGTGTAAGTGCAAATGTGTAACAGGACTAACAGCACTTTTTTGTAAAGAAAGTGTTACAGTTTATATTTGATTTATCATGTAATTGCTCTGATATTACACAGCAGCAGCCAGTAAGTTAGGTTTTACAAATAAATTATGGTTGGTGTCCAGAATGTTACACTTTATATCAAGTGAACAGTTCCTGAGGAGTTACCATGTAAGTACACTGGTATTACGGTGGTGCACCAACTCCAAATCAAGATCCAACTCCTACCACTTTACATATCCCTAAACCTACCCATCTCCACCCCCTGGATCCCACTTCCACCCCTGGATCAAATGGTTCCAATTACTCTTATACATATTGTTGTTACAAAATGTATTAATATATGACCTGTTACACATTTATACTTACACAAACCATCCTGAGGGTTGTTACTTGTGTGTAGTTACAGAACTATAACAGCTGTAGATACTATATATCTATGTATACTTACACTGTGGTTACATATTACGTACACATCTAGTTACTTTGTAAGTATACAGGTATTAGGGACACTTAATATAAAGTGGGACCATTAATGGTAATAGAACTGTAAAGGTAAAGATGAAAAAGGCATCCAATGAAAAACAAAAAGAGAGGAGATTAGAGAGAATATTATACATCTTTTCCAATCATATATGCTGTCTCACAGTATTTACTACTTAATTTTAGGTCACACATCAGTAATGGAACCAAATGCACATTTAAACCTGATTTTACTGGGGACATCACGAGCTGGAAAGAGTGCATCAGGAAACACAATACTGGGACGAAATGCTTTTGTGACAAATGAAAGTCCCCTTTCAGGCACACAAGATGTTGCTGTTGTATCCGGGACCGTCTTTGGGATTCCAGTCACTGTTTATGACACACCAGGATTATATGAGAGTCAAATCAATGAGAATCAGATGCCACTCCAATATAAGAGTATTTTCCAGAGTTGTGAATCTGGTCCCTGTGTGTTTCTGCTGGTCATCAAAGCCGACAGATTCACTGCAGAAGAGAGAAGAACTCTGGAGAAGATTGAGAGATTTTTGGGACCAAACCGCTTGAATAAAACCTGGATTCTCTTCACCAGAGGAGATGAACTGGATAAAGGAAACACCACAATAAAAGAATTTGTTGTGAAAAATGAAGCATTGAAGACACTTGAGAAGTATGATCAGAGATACCATGTGTTCAACAACATGAAGAGAGAATCTAGTGACCAGGCCAGACTGCTGCTTGCAAAAATTACCCAAACATCATGTCTGGTAAATGGTGGGTTTTGTTAAAAATCTAATTTTAACGTAATATTTTATATATATATATATATATATATATATATATATATATATATATATATATATATATATATATTATTTTTTTTTTTATTTTTTTATTTTTTATTTTACTTGTTAATAGCAAAATTCCCCAACACATCTACTTATGCATTGTTGATGATCGCATTTCATATAAGAAAAGATGATATTGCAACCAAGACCAAATTATGAGAAACAGAAATTAATAATTCATTACCTCAGACTATGCAGTCTGTTACTTTACCTCACCTCCCTATCCGAGTTCGTTCTTTTGTGATATCACATTCCTGGTGCTCTGAAAGCTGTGTGGATGGGGCTGTGCGCAAGACAGCTGAAGATATTTTAAATGAAATCCAAGAAGTTTCTGTCCCTCCATTGACAGCCTAAGCAACTTTCACTTCAGAAAGGCCCAGAAAGGTAGTGAAAACATCATGAATGTAGTTCATGTTACTCCAGTGGTTTAACTGTAGTTTTCTGAAGCTCTTCTTAATGGACATTGGAGATTGAAACAGAAGTGAAGAAAATGTTGAATATAGTCAAAAGATTTTGTTTGTTTGATTTGTTTTTGGCACACCAAAAGCATTCCCGTCGCTTCAGAAAATGACAATTGAACCATGCAGTGGAGTAACATGGACTACTTCCATGGTGTTTTTACTACCTTTCTGGGCCTTTGGAGTTAATTTACTTCTAATATTCATGTTTTCAATAAAGTTGACATTTTAGATTTGATAAACTAGCAAATTCACTATTCAAACCAGGTAAACCAAATCAATACAATTAGACTTTTTATGAAAACGGGAAAAATGCTAATATCATTTTTAGCTAAGATTCAGCTGATTCTCTGAATATCTCAGTGCAAGTTTTTGTATACAACCAACTTACATCCAGTAGTGAACTCATACACATCTAAATGACTGCTTACATCTCTTGTGTGTTTAATACAGCATCAGAAGGAGGGACGCTGCCCAGACGGATCACAACAGTCACAACATTCACTGTTGATCTTGATGTTGTTAACCGTTCATCTAGAAGGATTGTTCTTCTGGGTAAAACTGGTTGTGGCAAGAGTACATCTGGAAACACAATACTGGGACAGAAAGTGTTTAAATCTGAGGTTAGCTCAAATTCAGTAACCTGTCAATGTTCAGTGAATCATGCCACTGTTTCAGGTAGATCTGTGACTGTAGTTGATACTCCTGGATTCTTTGACACACCAGATGAGGTGAACACAGATGAGCAGGTAAAGAAAGAGATAGCGAGAAGTGTTTATCTGTCCAGTCCTGGACCTCACGCTTTTCTCATTGTTCTGCGTGCAAATGACAGATTCACTGAACATGAGCAGCAGATTCCTCAGCAGTCTGAGATTATGTTTGGTCAGGAGGTGTTAAAATACTCCATCATTCTCTTCACTCATGGAGATCAGCTGAAAGGAGAGTCCATAGAGAATCTCATTAAGGGGAACAGTAAATTAAGACATCTAGTTCAAGAGTGTGGAGACAGATTTCATGTCTTCAACAATGAAGATGAGAATAACAGAGAGCAGGTGACAGATCTGCTGCAGAAGATTGACACAATGATAGAGCAGAATGGAGGAGGACACTTCAGTAATCAGATGTATGAAGATGCTCAGAGATTTAGACAAGAGGAAGAAAAGAGGAGACAGAGAGAGGAAGAATGGAGAAAAGAGGAGAATGAAAGAGTCAGAGTCCAGAATATCAGAGCAGAGTATGAAGCTCAAGGACTTGAATGGAGAAAAAAACAGGAGATTGAGAGAGTTAGAAAGGAAAAAGGCGAAATGTTACACAGGGCGCAAAGTAACCCTGAATTAGAAGAATTTTATAGGCAGTATAACCATAGGTTCAGTTTTTCAGCTTTTATATCTGGTAAGAAACAAACTGGTTTTGGTGCAGTTGTTGGTGGTGCTTTTAATAAAGCAGTTGGAGCTATTGCTCAGCCTACTGGAGCAGCTGTTGGTCGAGTTGCTGGTGCAGCTATTGGTACAGCTATTGCTGGGCCTGCTGGTGGAGTTGTTGGTGAAGCTGTTGGTGGAGCTGTTGGTGGAGTTGTTGGTGGAGCTGTTGGTGGAGCTGTTGGTACAATATTTCATATAGTTTTTAATGAGTAATGTGAAAGAAATTCTCATGACCACTGGTGTAGGAGTCCTAAAATCACATTCTGACAAAAATCCTCCACTCTTCAATTGGGAAAAGGCTCAGAGAAATAAGTAAAAACATCTTCTTTAATGAAGGAATCTTTAGCGATGTAACCCACCAATAAAATGAAATAGCCAGACTGTCCCCCCAGTATTTGATATTTGTGATGCTGCACATTACGCAGTGCTCGCTTTATAGGATGACAAAAGTTTTAAAGTTACATTTTTTGGCTCGTCTTCTGCAGTGCTCTAACATTGCTCATCAATGTCAAAATGAGTGAGATGGCCAATCAAATCAAAGAAGGCTGGCTTTTACACAAATGAATTTCAACATGACACTTAGTTTTATGGTGGAAGAGTGTGTGGTATGGTGTAAGTAGCTAAACATTTAACATTTGACTGTTTTATGATAGAAATCTTTAACGACTGACAGTAAAGCCCAAAGTATACTTTGGGTATACAGTATACAAAGTATACAGTCGAACACGTAGCCTTTTGAAGCAGGGGCAGACTTAACCAATAAGTGAGGTAAGTGGCCACTTACCCCAGAAAATCAGGGGGCCCCATCTGATACGGGCGAAACATATTTGGCAAACGCTCCAGTATTTATGTTCTGGAGAACACAAAGTGCTGAGTTCTGCAAGCTCGTGAATCCTTTCATTATAACAGCGTGTAGATACGATGTAAATAACAGATTGATTGTGCAGTGACAACAGCTTCACTGATTAACAGAACATTGTGTGATCGCAATGAACTGAAGTGAATGACATCTTTTAGTGATTATAGAGGAAGCACTCTGCACACGTTCTAGGCTGTCTCAGAATGAATATATTAACCTCAGAGAAGAAAATATTGTTTCGTGTCATGATTTTATTTGTCTTGATGTTTCAAAATGACTCGCTTGTGTGCTTTTCCTATGTGCACTAGGGTGAACTGCTGCAGGAATGTGATGACTGGAGATTTTTGCTTAAAAATAGATTATTTTTTCAATTTGTATCTTGGCAAACCCCTTAAGAACACTTGGAATACGGAACAAGTTGCATGGGATAATTTTATGACATTTGACTCCTTTTTGTAAAAATATCGAAGAAGGTTAAAATTCATTAAATGGACAAGTGCAAGCATTTTTTATGTCTTCTTTTTTGATCCGAAAAAAAAAAAAAATATGCCTTGTAAATGGCTTTAGAAGTTGTTAAGAGGAAAACAAACTATAAACTATGAGAGAGAGAGAGAGAGAGAAATAAGGGTTAGGCATAAAAGAGCAAATAGTTATTGCGTTGGGGCCCCATACCTGAAATTTGCTTAGGGCCCCCAAATCACTAAGTCCACCCCTGTTTCAAAGTATACTTCATTTAATAGTGTGCACAAATGCAGGCGGTCGACACACTCTAGAAATCTTCCTCTTAGTTCAGTGTCTGTGCTATATTTCTACAGAAGTTATGACCAATAAAAATGTCTTTGTACTCTTTTAAATTAAAATTGCAGCAATATCATAAAACTCTCACACAAGCGCTTGTCGATGCGGCCGTTTTGTTGCAGTCTTCGCTAAGTTGTTGCTGTTATTGTTCCATCTCTTTAATTTAGTTTAGAATCTCATTAGTTTAATTTTCTACTGTGAAACAATGGCTGGGGCCAGTGGTGCTACCTTGTGGAACCACTGATTAGTGCAAAACAAATTCAATGTACTACAAAGAATGCATCGTTACAAAAATCAGTTGGTGCGCATACAGTAGCATGTACTATTCTGATAACCAAATTTAAATCATGCACTGTAGGCATTCCATAGTTTACACGTAAAAAAGTATACTTTGGCCTTAATGACCAGTAATGCCAAATATTAAACTTTTATCAATGAGATTTCACTTTTTTTTTATTAAAAGTAGTCTATTTCATGTACATGATTCTATATATATGTATACCCAAAGTTCTGTCATGAAAAACTAGATGGCGCAGTCCGATAGGTCTAACTTAATCTGACATAATGACATCATTATCACATGGGACATCTGATTGGTTCTCTTCTGTATCAGCAGCCAATGAGCTCATTGCTCAACATTCAAATACTTGGCTAGTGCATGCCGTAGCAGTTGCAGCACGCTTTTGAAACCCTCCACCTTTCCCAGCTCCACCTGTATAGATCTGCTATGGGGTGATTCATGTATGCTTTATGGAGGTTATTTATATATGTTAAATCTGCAGCAGCAGTATTTCCTACATGCTCACAGCAGCATGTTGTGGATGTTTTGGCAGTAGCAAGCCTCAGTACTTGCTCTTCCACAGCAGCAGCAGCAGCAGCAGCAGCGTAGCAGATCTATTCCACCAAGACAAAATACATTAACAGTGTTGTGTACAGTACCATGCCAATCCCTTCAAGAGTTGTCATGACAGAAATATAAATTCATTAATTTGTGCTGGTAGCAGAGTGAAAACATTTATTTTATTTTATTTTTTAAGTCATTTCTAAAACATTTTTTTTTTTTTTTAAAGAGAGTTTAATGTCTATATGCTTATAAGATTTAAAACATTTGAAGCGATTTTGAAATTGTATTCCTTTTTGCTTTTTGTTGAAATTACTTTTTGTTGTTTTTAATTTCACATCTCTCATCTCATTTTTAATTTGTTAATTTCTTCTACAGCATCTGTTAGACAATTTAACCTGCATTAGTTACTTTGATTAATTAATCTAGTTTGAACGTTTTGTATGGTTTTCTCTGACTGAATTATGGATCTTGTGATGCTTTTAACCAACTTTTTGCACTGCCTGCAACAAATGAAATAAATATGTATGAATTCAAACTGCATATTTCTTCTGAAGTAAATGTCTCCTAATTTAAGAATATTTAAACATTTGCATTGGAAACATTGTGCACATTTACAACAGAGACAAATAATGTTAATTAATGGAAAACTCCTTTTGTTGTATAACTTTATTGTCCCCCTTAAGGGAAACTAGTTTTGCAGCAGTAAGTCACAACACATACAGACAATACATAATCTACAGACATATAAAAATAATACTTAAAGCCCCAGTCGAATTACAAACCCAATTCCAAAAAAGTTGGGTCACTGTACGAATTGTGAATAAAAACAGAATGCAATGATGTGGAAGTTTCAAATTTCAATATTTTATTCAGAATACAACATAGATGATATATTAAATGTTTAAACTGAGAAAATGTATCATTTTAAGGGGAAAATAAGTTGATTTTAAATTTCATGGCATCAGCACATCTCAAAAAAGTTGGGACAAGGCCATGTTTACCACTGTGTGGCATCCCCTCTTCTTTTTAGATCCAGTATGGTTTTCCGGCCTTGACCCTTACGCACCGAGATTGTTTCAGATTCTCTGAATCTTTGGATGATATTATGCACTGTAGATGATGGTAACTTCAAACTCTTTGCAATTTTTCTCTGAGAAACTCCTTTCTGATATTGCTCCACTATTTTTGCCGCAGCATTGGGGGAATTGGTCCTCTGCCCATCTTGACTTCTGAGAGACACTGCCACTCTTAGAGGCTCTTTTTATACTCAATCATGTTGCCCAATTGACCTAATAAGTTGCAAATTGGTCCTCCAGCTGTTCGTTATATGTAAATCTAACTTTTCCGGCCTCTTATTGCTACCTGTCCCAACTTTTTTGGAATGTGTAGCTCTCATGAAATCCAAAATGAGCCAATATTTGGCATGACATTTCAAAATGTCTCACTTTCAACATTTGATATGTTATCTATATTCTATTGTGAATAAAATATTCACAATAGAATAATAAGTTTATGAGATTTGTAAATTATTCCATTCCTTTTTTACTCACAATTTGTACAGTGTCCCAACTTTTTTGGAATCGGGTTTGTATATACATAGGCCTATTTAATTTTTTTTTTGAAACTGGTCTTCCCAGTTTGACACATTTTCATTTTCAAATGTGATGTCTATTAAAATAAGGCTGTAGCTCATATAGTAGCCTATTGTTCATGTGTTGATATCTACTAAAGCCTTATGACCACAGTCCCAGGGCCCATATGCAATAAACTTCTGCGGCCCCACAAACGTTATGGGCTCAAGCCCTATTGTTGATTTTTCTGAAGTAAATAATGTTGTGTGAATCGTAACTATTCACAATCTGTTTTATTTAAGGTATAGGCTAATGCTTGGAAATGCATCTTTACAGTTTACATAATGAAAGTGACGTGACATACAGCCAAGTATAGTGACCATTACTCAGAATTCGTGCTCTGCATTTAACTCATCCAAAGTGCACACACACAGAGCAGTGAACACACACACACCGTGAACACACACCCGGAGCAGTGGGTATCATTTATGCTGCGGCGCCCGGGGAGCAGTTGGGGGTTCAGTGCCTCGCTCAAGGGCACCTCAGTCGTGGTATTGAGGGTGGAGAGAGCGCTGTACATTCACTCCCCCACCTACAATCTTTGGATTAAGAGTCCGAATCTCTAACCATTAGGCCAGATTTGAATTATTTTGTCATTTAAAGCATTCTATAGATATATTTATCATGTCGGTGAAGTGCCAAGTAGACCCTTAGCAGTTCCGAATGATGTATACGCTTACCTTTATGATCAAAAATTACGGCGTATTTTTAAGTTTCCACTGTTATTAAAAAAAGAAGAAAAAAAAAACATTTACTTTCACTTTCACTTTTGCGTCATGCGACGCTGCTTCTCTCCGGAAGGAGGCGCTGTGGGCCTGAAATTACCTGCAAATGATTACAATGATTATAATATTATATTCATCTTTTCAGACTTCAGTCTCATGCAGCAGTGTTTGTGTTTGGATATTATTTTGTTTCCAGATGTGTTCTGGTAAAGTGTTTCATGAGAACATTAGCTCATCTGTATTTAAAGCGCAAGTTCTTGGATCTGTATATTTGTTTGCTCTGGTGTTTTCTGTGAACGCGATCGTCGGTCTGATCTGATCAAAAAGTTCAAAGCAACAGAACGACGGACCGCGACACTGAAATTTTAAACGCGCATTCTGAACGGGTTTGCGATCTGATGGAGTATTATACACATTCATAAAAGAGAAAGATTTTGCAGCTGTGTGAAGGCAACGGAACTGGAAAATCACTACGAGACCGATGAACAGAGGCGAGACTGATTCCTCATTCCGCGTCCAGTTATATTCTGTTCCGGTCTGAAGAGCGCGTCCTCGCGTGAACGACGCTTTAACCGGAGTGACTGAAGCAGTAAATAAGAGTTTTTGTTGTTGTTTTCGGTCATGTGTTCACTGAAAGCTCTTCGGGACTGGTGTCGAGATGTTTGTGAAGGTTACTCTGATGTTCTGGTCACAGACATGAGCTCTTCATTCACAGATGGACTGGCTTTCTGTGCGATCATCCACAGACACAGACCCGATCTACTGTAAGAGTCAGCCCTGAGTCTTGAAACATTATATGCTGCAGGATATGAGACAAAACTAGTTCAGTAGTAAAACTAATACACTTACAACAATGTTAAAAGTTATTTTGTCTATTTTAATACCTGCTTGATTTATCTGCAGAATGAAGCAATGGTGAAATAATGGAATGAAATTGTATCAAATGTCATGTATGTGAGTGTGATTTAATCATAGCGAAACATATGAAATATTATCTTAGGTGCATATTTTAAACTTTCACAGTCCTAATTGATAGATAGATAGATAGATAGATAGATAGATAGATAGATAGATAGATAGATAGATAGATAGATAGATAGATAGATAGATAGATAGATAGATAGATAGGTTGGCTGGCTGGCTGGCTGACATCCAAACACACTCCTCCAGCCCCAGTTTGAAAACTCTTGCTCTTATTTAAATGTATACATCAGCAATGTTTTCTGGTCTGTGTAGAAACTCGTCTTCCGCCTCAGTTTCTTCTCATGTCCAGATGTGTTCTGCATGTATCTGATGTATCTTCATCTCTCCGTTTGTTTCTCTCGGCAGAGATTTTCACTCACTGTCCAAACACAATGTCTACGAGAACATGCGTCTGGTGAGTTTCTGTAGACATCAGCTGGACTTTAAAAATGTTGAACCATCACATGTGAGATGATGAATCTGTTCAGTTAAATACTCATAAGAGCTTTATTTATTCTTAGAAATAGCAATAAACCATCTGAGATCTCAGAGAAGCCTGTACCTGTGATGTGTGTTATGGTTGAGTAGTTTGTCCAGCTCTTGTCCTTTATTCCTCTTCATCAGGCGTTTGATGTTGCGGAGCGTGAGCTGGGAATTCCTGCTCTTTTAGATCCGGATGAGCTGGTGTCTGTGGAGGAGCCGGATCATCTGTCCATCATCACTTACGTCTCTCAGCTCTACTGTGTCTTAAGAGGACACTCTCATGGTACTGATCATGATGGACCATCAACCATTAAAGATCTCACATGTTCATCATTATTCGTTAGAGCTGAAATGTGTCATTTTATTAACTGAAAATCTCTGTATTTGATCAGTCAGTCAGAAGATTCCTGTGAACAATGAATCCAGCAGCACCAAAGCGCAAGACCAGACACACTCTCGGGTATCTATCTATCTGTCTTTCTGTGTGTGTGTGTGTGTGTGTGTGTGTGTGTGTGTGTGTGTGTGTGTGTCTTTTTGTCTATCTGCCTGTCTGTCTATCTCTCCTGCTGTGTGTCTGTCTTTCTCTCTGTCTGTCTTCCCATCAGTCTGTCTCTCTGTCTAGCCGTCTGTCTATCTGTCTGTCTCTCCAGTTGCCTGCTTGTCTGTCTGTCTGTCTTTCTCTCTGTCTGTTTTTACATATGTCTATCATATGTCTTTCTGCCTGCCTGTCTGTCTGTCCATTTGTCCACTAGTCAGTCTGTCCGTCGGTCTGTCCAACCCATCAACTTGTTTGTCCATCTGTCTGATAATTAATCTCTCTGCTGTCATTCTCTCAGTTCTCATCAGGTGTGATCAGGTCTTCAGATAAAAGAGTCTGTAGTGTCTGTCACACGTGTCATCTCATTTAGAGGGTTTTGGTGAAGGGACGTCTGTATCACCGCTCCTGCTTCAGGTAAAACACACAGTCACGCACACACACACACACACACACACACACACTGTCACAAACACACATGCTCTCTCTCTCTCTCTCTCTCTCTAAATACACACTCTCTGTCTCTCACACACGTGTTTGTTTCACTATTAGTGAAGACATCACATATACTTTCATGACTTCTATTGTTTTTATATCGGGTTAATTATATTTTTAAGGCCTAACCCAACCCCTAAACATAACCATCACAAAAGTATGTGCAAAACACAGGATTTTAATGGAAACATTAGATTTAAATAAAATCGGTTAAAAGGATTTTTAACTAGTGAGGACCAGTCATATGTCTCTAGTCATGTCTTGATTGTCTCCCGGTGTGTTTCAGATGCAGTCTCTGTCGTCGCGCTCTGCTGCCGATCTCTTTCTCACTGGACAGAGAGACAGGTTCACTGCAGTGCAGTTATCCCTGCAGACCTGCTCCTGAACACGACCGGCCCGCCGATCACTCACAGAACCACACCAGTGAGACGGACGGAGACAGAAGTGAGACAGAAGGAGACGAGGTGAATGATGGACGTGTCTTCACCTCATCAGAGACTGACATACAAGAACCTCCCAAACCTGCTCCCAGAATGAGGGCGGAGTCTCAGGAACCTCCTCACCCTGCCCCCAGATCACCGGATCATCGCCCTGACAACGGTTAGAATCTTCATCCCTGTGTTACTATATTACACTTACTATTGTTACAGTGTAAACATCATTAAACAGACAGTCTAAGCTCTACATTCTGATTGAACAAGACAAAACTACTTACCCAACTGTTCGGTGATAATTAATGATTAATGAATTTATTTGAATTCAAACTGAACTTTTCTGTTGTTGTTCAGTCCCATCCACTCTCTTCCCAACATGCACTTGCAATTAATAATTAATAATGTTGTATTGTGTGACTGTTGCCAGTTTTACATACACTGGTATCAATAGTTTTGTCATGTTTACTAATGATCAGCCGAGTTTGTTTGTTTTTTTATTGTTTCTTGAGTGTTTTTTGAAGATGAGGACGGGTCCAATGATGAAGAGGTACTGAATGAAGGTTGTTTCTGAAGAACTGACACAAAGCAGCACTGGATTTTCACTAGGTGAAGCTGGTTTATATTTAGTCTCCTCTAGTTTAGACGAGTCATGTGATCTCCAGGCTGGGAATAGAGTTGCTGCTGTTAGCGGCAGAACTGTCAGTATCAGTGAGAAACACACTGTCTGTGACTCATTTCAACTAATGATCAGCTATAAACAATAAAGAAAGGGAGGGTCAAGAACCTCAAACTTCACCTAATTCATCGTCCAGTTATCATGAGATCAGATCCGAGTCTAGACCTTCAGAGACCAGAATAGACCCGAGTCCCAAATTCAGACCTAGAACCAGGATCTCCACTTTAATGAACTGAAATAGAGAACACCGTGCAGCTTTATTTCCCCTTTCAGAGTCATTGTCACGATTTGCTACTGTACGGGAACACGGAGCGAGGAGTACTAAACCAAGGAATTTATTCATGTCGCAGGAATCAAATGTAGCACAAGGAGTTGACAAACACAGGAAACACTATTTATACACAGAACAGGATAATAGGAAGGCACTTACGAGGAGCGGACACTGGAGTTAGCTTTGGGGCATTAACTGCCGGCTGACTTGACTCGAGAACTGCCGGCGTTTCTGGGCTGAGGACAGAGATGGGTCTGGGAGGAGATGGGTTGTTGGAATATTTGGCTGGGTATGTGGAGGTTCCTGGCGAAGGGTGAGCTGGTGAGGCTCGGTGGTTTTCGGGAGGGACTGGATGAGGATTGTTCTGAATTTTCGCTACCTCCAGATTAACTCATTTAAATAAAGGACATGATTAGCCAGCTCAATAAGGGGAAAACTACTAGTGGGAAGATCGCAGCCGATAATGTCATCATGCATCCTCAGCTGAAAACAAACAACGAGTACAGAGTCGACCCAGCTCACCTGTTTGATAAGCTCTAGGAACTCCTGTACATACCTCTCCAATTCCCGATTGCCCTGCCGCAGACACCAAAGCCTGTCTTCAGTCATAGTCATCGTGTTTTGGTCCGGTATTCTGTCACGATTTGCTACTGTGCGGGAACATGGAGCGAGGAGACCAGGAGTACTAAACCAAGAAATTTATTCATATTACGTAGCACAAAGAGTTGACATAAACACAGGGAACACTATTTATACACAGAACAGGATAATAGAAATACGTGACACACCAGGGATCAATAGAAATTACACAGGGAACAACTGGGATGAAATCAAGATAATCAGGAAAGGAACAGAAAACTTACCAAATATGGGCATAGGAAACACATACAGCAAAACATACACAAAACATGTGCATGTGTGTGTGAGAGAGAGAGAGAGAGAGAGAGAGAGAGAGAGAGAGAGTGACAGTCTTGTGTGTGTATGTTTTAACATCAGACTGTCTCTCTGATTCTCTCTTTGTCAAGACAAACCCTTCCAGTTGTGAAACCTCAGTTGCACACAAACCCCAAACCTCATCCTCAGTTCCCAGCATGCACCAGGCTGCAGCACCTGTTCATGGTTTCCCGCTCATCAAGAGGAAGGTTAGACTTCATATTGAGACTTTGTTACTTCATATAAATGGAAGGAGAGCTTAATTTATAGTACAAGACAGTCTTAGACAAATAAGAAAAATACTTTAATTTTATTATTATTTTTATTATTATAATTACTACTTTGGTCAAATACATAATTTCTTTCAGGTTTCAATTAACATGCATCTGTTTCTCTGTATAATCATATTTAAAAACATATTTTCAAACATGATATGAAAAGAGCTTTACGATGGACTGTTTGCAGCAACTGCTGCAGTTTAACTCAGTTTTTAGATGTAAACTAACCTGAAATGTGTCCAAACCTTAAATGATTTTGATATTAACACACATTAATAAAACACAGGATCACGAACACAACATTACCTTCTGCTCCATGAGGTTAGGGATTGAATCTGATCAGATGTGAGTCTCTGTACTGATTGATTAAATGAACGTGTGTTCAGGTGAACACACACACACGCGTGTCAGAGAAGCAGGTGTGTGAGGAGCAGAAGACGCTGGAGGAGTGTCTGCTGGAGCTGGAGAGGAGAGGAGTGCAGCTGGAGAGAGAGATGAGAAGATGTATCACCGGTGAGAAACAACAGAGACGCTAATGCTAACAGACAAACATACAGTAACAGCTACTATAGAGGAGACAAGTGCAGGTGGAGAAAGAGAGAGAGATGAGGAGATGCACCGATGGTTAGAAATACCAGAACAACAACAGACATGCTAATGCTAACAGACATGCTAGCAGACAAACTTACAGTAACAGCTACTGTAGAGTAGAGGAGTGCAGATGGAGAGAGATGAGGAAATGTATCAGCGGTGAGAAACAACAGACACGCTAATGCTAACAGACAAACATACAGCTACTGTAGAGGAGAGGAGTGCAGATGGAGAGAGAGGAGGAGATGCACCGATGGTTAGAAACCAGAATAACAACAGACATGCTTATGCTAACAGACACGCTAACAGACAAACATACAGTAACAGTTACTGTAGAGGAGGGAAGGTGAGAAACACCTGAACCTCCTCACATAACAACAGACTAATGCTAACAGACATAGCGATGACATAGATGTGCTATGTTTAAAAAAAAAAAATCTGACAAAACAGACACACTATCAAACCTGCAGATGCAGTAAACAGACATGCTAGCAGATTAGCTAAAAGACACACACGGTAACATCTGTTGCAGAATTATTTACAAAATGAGTTCATTCACACCTTTTTTTAATGCGACTTTTAAATCACATGAATCCATTTGCCAGGCGAGTTAAAAGTCACTGGATGTACTTAATGACCAGCGAACACTGACATGTACATGAATCAGAAAAACAATGAACAGTTCAATAGTGGATTTGAAAAGTGATTTAGTGTTTTATTTCTGATGTAACTCAAGTGATCAATAATCATCAGATCAGCAGGACTAAAGCTTGTTTGTTTAGAATCAGAGGCGTAGTTTGTGTGGTTATGATGTGTGTGTGTGTGTATGTGTTTCAGAGAATCTTCTAGTCGACTGGTTCCTTCTGATTCATGAGAAGAGCATGTTGGTGTGCAGAGACAGAGCTGGTGTATATGTGAGTAACACACACATACACACACATACACATACACACACACACACACACACACACACACACACACACAGATACATGCTGAACAGAATAATGTGTGTGTAATGTGAAGTGTGTGTGTGCGCGTGTGTTTGTGCGTGTGCGTGCGTGTGTGTGTTTGTGTGTGTGTGTATGTGTGTGCGTGAGTGTGCGTGCGTGTTTGTGTGTATGTGTGTGTGAGAGTGTGTGTGTGTGTGTGTGTGTTTTCAGGGTGAAGCAGCAGCGTCTGGAGGATCAACAGGTTGATGTGGAGTTTGAGATCAGATGCCTCTTCAACAAACCAGGTGAGCAGAAACTAAATAAATCAAGTTTATACATGTGAACATGTTTGTGTGGATTAATATTGTTTAGTGTGAATTCTGCTTTAATCTGGTATTAACCGATCTGAGGATGACATGTCAGTAGTTTATAGTTGATTGTGAATGTGTGTGTGTGTGTGTGTGTGTGTGTGTGTGTGTGTGTGTGTGTGTGTGTGTGTGTGATTCTCACAGCAGGACTGGAGCTCCGCCGACAGAGGAAAGTGTCATCAGTCACGCCTGCGTTCACGCTTGCTGTCAATCATCCAGCAGAGGAATGACATCATCAGCAGCCTGGATCAGGACAGGAAGAGGTCAGAGGTCACCTGATCAGCAGGGTGAGGTCACATGATAATCGTGTGTTATTGATGTATGTGTTTGTGTTCTTCTTCAGGGAGGAGGAGGAGGACGAGATGCTGACGGCTGTGATCCAGAGGATGGGTGAGAAACACTTTCAGTTCAGTTCATCAGAGACAGTGTTGCTTATCATTTTTACTGCTTTAACACTGTGTCTCTCTCTCTAGAGCTCCTGACACAGACGGACAAACAGCTAGACAAATGCAGCAGCAGGTTTAAACGTCTTCAGATGTTCAAGAAATCCAGCCATAAGACTGAAAACACCAGCAGAAGAAAGAAGAAAAACAGCTGAAGAACAGAGAGAGACTTAAGATGCTTATTCAGAATTGTACAGTAACGGTAAAAACACCCATCAGGACGAACTGAACTGTTTCTACCCCTTTTGTTTATTTTTAGACTTGTATATCTGTATTTGTAATTATTATTGTGATTATTATTAAATGACACACTTTTATAGTTAACCAGGAAAGTTTCTTCTTTTAAAACTAGGATATTTGTGCTAGATGATTTGGAAAATGTTCCATTATTAGCCCAGTAAATGACATTATTATTATTTAATTGTGCTAAATGAATGTTCAAATGGCAGACTTAATTCACATTTAACAGCTTCTACTAAAAATTACATACATGACGTGAATTTTCAGTACAGTGCTTCTTTATTTCAGTTTGAATGCGGTTTTCGATCTGCTCGAGACAGTCGGGTGTTTGAGTGCATTTTTACACATCCTGTTCAAGCCTGTCAGCGCTTGTTTTCATCGTGGCCTTTATTCTCCTCAGCAAAATTTAATCATCATTTAAAAAGGATTGTCGCAATCTCTGTCTGACTGCAGATTTAATCAGTGACAGCTGCTTCACAACAAAATGTTTCTCAAGGGGAAAAAAAATACAGCAGATTTTGAATTAGAATATATAGACACTAAATCTAGTTTTCCATGCAACTACAGATGTATATCACAATCATGGGCGTCTGCACCATTGTATGTGATATTTGACCCACTCACTTTTACTGTCTTTAATTCAGCACATAAATTTGTTCACTTTTCAGGTGGGTCTGGCTGTGTGCTCACATACAGTAGGCTATTGTCACTAAACAAGTTGCAATTTGACTGAATGGCCATCATTTGTTCGCCTGATGCTATAAAAATGGGAATGTGACGTCATGATTGACAGCTGAGATTGACAGCTTCTTCTGAGGTGCCAAGGAACTTTTTCTGGATCTTCAAAAGTAGATTGGAGTTGTGTTTACCTTATTTTAACACAAGCCTCTTGTACGGCAATCAGCAGACAGAAATTGGAGCAGTCAGGCTAATTAAAAAGGGGTCTGTGCTTGTGATCGACTCTGCAGGAGTGTGGGCGGGACTTCACTCACTACTGCGCAGACTCGGAGATGATCCTCAGTGCAAAACACAAGATATATACCTACATATACCTAAACCTACACGTCTCCACCCCTAAAGGCCGGGACACACCAAGCTGACAGTCAGGTTGGTTTGTTTGGTGCATTCCAAACAACGGGGCCGTCGGCGCGAATGAGAGCTCTGATTGGATGTTCAGTTTAGCGAATGAGTCAGTGCCCGAGTTTTAAAGCGAAAGTTATGAAAACAAGCACGTAAATGAAGGCTTCACAGATTAATCAACGTTACAGATATACGAAATGTAACAAAGCAGAGCTTGCTTACCATTTTGAATATCTGCGTTTATCTCGTATATCTTTGTTTCAGTTTCTCCTTTTGAATGACCAACATATACTATTGATAACTGCTGATATAGACAGTTAATTCCCCTCACGCATGCACAGAACGCCGTCGGCTTTCGTAGTCGCTAGTTCTTTTAAGTTGGGTTGCGTGTCCCGGCCTTAAACCTACTCATCTCCCAGAGCTCCACCCCCTAGAGGTGGATCCAAACACGCCCCCTGGATCTTGTGTTCTGCAGTGAGGGGCTACTGGACTCAGGTCCCAAATCAGCGCAATATGTCCGTGCCCTATTAGGACATTGGCGGCATTACTTTGCTTCAATGGAAGAGTGAAGGTGTGTCGTCCATATTTTTTTATAGTCTATGCTTTCTAATAGTGAAGCTATTGGTTTTAATTACGTAAAGTGCTCCTATTATGGGTAATGAAAGGTTCATATTTTGGTTTTGGGAGTCCCCAACAATAGGTTGACATGCATGCAAGGTCAAAAAACACATGTGCATTTGTGCACTTATAATGTGCATTTATTTTTGCCTTATTTTCTCAATGACTCAACGATTCGCTCAACGATTTCATTTTTCTAAACCCCTCCTTTGCGTGACACTAATCAGCGGTGTTTGTCCAATTGGTCTCATTTTCATTACATCATGCCTGTAATGCCTGATGTGTACAGCTTTACCAGGGAAACCTCTGTTTTACGATCCAAAAGTGGAACCTAGTGGCAAAGAATACATTTTCATTTCCATTCAGACCAAGGCAAAAAGACCAACAAGTGGGCGGGCAATATACTAATGTTTCATGTTGACATCAACATGAAACGGCTTGGGATTCGTTTTAAAAAATGACTCGATTCAGTGTTGACTTTCTTTTGAGAGACAATAACTTTATACATGGTGCACTTTCAGATTTAAAACTTTGCAGGATGTTTTCATTCACTTAGACCTGTGTTACACAGTGCATGAAAGGTAATTTTCAAAAATCCATAATAGGGATACTTTAAAAACACAAAGGCATATTCACTATAACTTTTCTGTTTCTAAGCAACTTTATTAATAAACCACAGGGCAGTGTCGCCAATAAGTTTTTGTTTCTGTGTGTGCGTGAGCTGTACGTTCTCTGACTTTTAAAAAAATCCTTGCTTCATTGAAAATCAGGCTGCTCCTGTCCTCACTCCACTCCGATCCATTACTCTGCTTTGGGGTGGCAAAGCTCACTTTTAGGGTGGCAGTTGCCACCGTTGTGGACACGCCCTGCTTGCCATTGGTCAGTTTTTCGCAGGCAAATTCACTAAAATGGATTTGCGTTAGTGAATAAATACAGTAGTGTCCGTATATTTTCCCATAATCCTTTACTGTTCACAGTATACACATTTTACAGTATCTTATTGTAGCCTACATATTACAGTAAAATACTGTTCAAATTACCAAAATCGGTTAGTGAAGGGTTCTCTATAGAACCACAATTAACTTCTTTTTTTTTTTCTAAGAGTTTATAATAATCTTTATACTGTATAGTTTTTACCTGATGAGCAGGTAGGTGCAATGAGACTGGCAACAGCTGTGCTGAATCTGATTGTAGTGGAGTAATGAGGTCCTCTGATGCCGGACTGGTGTTGATACAGACATGACAGTTACTGCTTTATTATAAAAAAATATATTTGATGGGAATTCAGCCTGTTTCCCATTGCATGATAAAAAAAAACTGCTAAAGATAACACCGCTAATGTGACACATATTTCATTAATCATCTCACAGACATATATCAGCTTCTTTATGAAACCTGTAAATACAGAAAAACACAGGTACCAGTAAATGAATGTCTCAGCAGAGAATCTAAAATGATGTATAATGTGTACAGTTAGCCAGTCATAATATAAAATATAAAATCCGAAAGACTTACTGCATATGAACCTTCTTGTTTGATACTTACCCAATAAATTAATAGCTCAACGTGAAATAATGAATTGATTCAAAATTATTTTATTAATTTACAGAATATCACAATTCTGTAAACAGTTCATCACAATGTACAAAACAACTGGACAACACTGAATCATAAAATTACATATACTATTAATGTACAATCCAAGTTACTTATGTTCATTTGAAATTCTAACTTGTTTCTTGTTTGTCTGAGTTATCACATTGAAAGGTGTTTTTCTCCGAACTGACTTGAATTGCATTCAAGCTGAACATTTGATCAGTTCTTGCATTCACTGGGAATTGAACCCATGACCTCAGTGTTGCTGGAGTCCTCTGCTGTTTGAGCTACAGGAAAATATATTTAATTAACTGAGGAAACATTAGATATAATAGAAAATGCATTAGGTGTGAGTTTGAATCAGCCATCTTCTGTTATGTCATTAAACATAAGAGAGCAGGCCCACTTACTGCTTAGTTAATCTTGCTTCTATATTAGTTAATAGCATTCAGTTAAGTGTTAATGTAATACTACCTATTACTTCATGCATAGTTACTTGTTAACAACGGATCATTATTCTAAAGTGTTAACAAAAAAAGCTAAAGCGCATACACAGAACATCACAAGTGGATTCTTTTCTTTTAGCAATCATTTATTCAGTCTGTGTGTTTTCATCTATCATTTTTACTCTGTTTATTTCTTTCATCTAATCTGAATCTCAGAGCATCTTCAGACATATCATTACTGTTCACCTCAATCTGGTTCTCTATGGTCTCTTCTAACTGATCTCCATGACCCTGTCATTTACTCTGAAGACAATGAGAAACGCACGCGGTCCAGGACTGGATAAATAAACACTTTCAGGTTTTAATATTTTTGTGAAAAATCCATGAGTATCAACTACAGACACAATACTGTCTTTGTTTCTCCTCTCGTCTGAATTTCCAAGCATTTTCAAGCATCTGATTCCTGTAGTATCCTCCTCCATTCTGCTCTATCATTGTGTCAATCTTTTCCAGCAGATCATTCACCTGCTCTCTGTTACTCTGATCTCTGTTGTTGAAGACATGAAATCTGCCTCCACACTGCTGTACTGCACGTCTTACAACATCGTTCTCCTCGATGAGTTCCTCAATGGTTTTTCCTTTCAGCAGATCTCCATAAGTGAAGAGAATGATGGAGTATTTTAACACCTCCTGACCAAACAACATCTCAATCTGCTGCTCATGTTCAGTGAAACTCCTATTCAGAGGAGACACAATGAGAAAAGCTTGAGGTCCAGGACTGGATAAATAAACACTTCTCCTTATCTCTGTCACTGACTGCTCAGCGTAGATGTAAGTGAATTCAGGAGTATCAACTACAGTCACAGATCTGCCTGAAACAGTGGCCTGAGCAGCTGAACATTCACGGGTTACTGCAGTCACACTTATCTCAGATCTGAACTCTTTCTGTCCCAGTATTGTGTTTCCAGCTGCACTCTTTCCACCACCACCACAACCCAGCAGCACAATCCTTATGGGTGAGAGACTGGAGACTGGAGTATCCTGGATGTTGGCAGGAACTCTTTGTCTTATTCGCACTGTATGGAAAAAAAAAATTCACACAATCACTAATTTTACTTCAACATGCACTTTACATGCAGGTGCATCTCAATAAATTAGAATGTCGTGGAAAAGTTCATTTATTTTAGTAATTCAACTCAAATTGTGAAACTCGTGCATTAAATAAATGAAATGCACACAGACTGAAGTAGTTTAAGTCTTTGGTTCTTTTAATTGTGATGATTTTGTCTCACATTTAACAAAAACCCACCAATTCACTATCCCAAAAAATTAGAATACTTCATAAGACCAATAAAAAAAAAAAAATTAGTGAATTGTTGGCCTTCTGGAAAGTATGTTCATTTACTGTACATGTACTCAATACTTGGTAGGGGCTCCTTTTGCTTTAATTACTGCCTCAATTTGGCGTGGCATGGAGGTGATCAGTTTGTGGCACTGCTGAGGTGGTATGGAAGCTTAGATTCTCTATGGGGTTCAGGTCTGGTGAGTTTGCCGGCCAGTCAAGCACACCAACACCATGGTCATTTAACCAACTTTTGGTGCTTTTGGCAGTGTGGGCAGGTGCCAAATCCTGCTGGAAAACGAAATCAGCATCTTCAAAAAACTGGTCAGCAGAAGGATCATGAAGCGCTCCAAAATTTCTTGGTAAATGGGTGCAGTGACTTTGGTTTTCAAAAAACACAATGGAGCAACACCAGCAGATGACACTGCACCACAAATCATCACAGACTGTGGAAACTTAACACTGGACTTCAAGCAACTTGGGCTCTGAGCTTCTCCACCCTTCCTCCAGACTCTAGGACCTTGGTTTCCAAATGAAATACAAAACTTGCTCTCATCTGAAAAGAGGACTTTGGACCACTGGGCAACAGTCCAGTTCTTCTTCTTCTTAGCCCAGGTAAGACGCCTCTGATGTTGTCTGTGGTTCAGCAAATTTCTTGACACGCCTGTGTGTGGTGGCTCTTGATGCCTTGACCCCAGCCTCAGTCCATTCCTTGTGAAGTTCACTCAAATTCTTGAATCGATTTTGGCTTGACAATCCTCATAAGGCTGCGGTTCACTCGGTTGGTTGTGCAACTTTTTCTTTCACACTTTTTCCTTCCACTCAACCTTCTGTTAACCTGCTTGGATACAGCACTCTGTGAACAGCAAGCTTCTTTGGCAATGAATGTTTGTGGCTTACCCTCCTTGTGAAGGGTGTCAATGATTGTCTTCTGGACAACTGTCAGATCAGCAGTCTTCCCCATGATTGTGTATCTTAGTGAACCAAACTGAGAGACCATTTTGAAGGCTCTGGAAACTTTTGCAGGTGTTTTGTGTTGATTAGCTGATTGGCATGTCACCATATTCTAATTTGTTGAGAGAGTGAATTGGTGGGTTTTTGTTAATTGTGAGCCAAAATCATCACAATTAAAAGAACCAAAGACCTAAACTACTTCAGTCTGTGTGCATTGAATTTAATTAATACACAAGTTTCACAATTTGAGTTGAATTACTGAAATAAATTAACTTTTCCACAACATTCTAATTTATTAAGATGCACCTGTACTATGCTAACTTACACTAGATAAAGGAAACCATATCACTTTCTATTCATGTCAGAAAATGTCCAGGACAGATTGTGTGAAATGTTTGCAAGTACTGTGAGTAGAAAGATGAATGAATGAATGAAAATCCTTTGTCACTAATGTGATCAATGGCTAGAACATCAGACAAAAGCTGACTGACTGCGAGACGGAGCAGACCCTCAACAATAAAAGTGACTTCTGGGTTTAAGAGCAGCATGTAGTAAGTGATTGTAAATACAGAATTTAACCAGAACACTTTACAGAACTGAAAACTAAGCATAAATAAGAAATATACTGTAATATTTATATTGACAGAATTATAAGTCCATCATTTCAACTTACTCATTCCGTAATCTCTAACTGGACTTTGAAATTTCAGTTTTTCTTCTATTTTTTCTTCTTCTCTTTTCTGTCTTTCATCTTGTTTCTGTTTCTCCCACTGCATTCGTTCCTGTTTCATCTGCTCAAGCATTTTCCTCTCATTTTCCTCTCTGTCTTTTATCAGTGTTTTATATCGTTCTTCTCTCTCATTAAATTCTTCTTCCCTTCTCTTTCTCTCTTTGTCCTGATTCTGTCGTTCTTCCTCCATCATCATCTTCATTCTCTCTTTCTCTTCTTCATGTTTCTTCATCTCTTCTTCTCGTTCTCTGTTCATTTTCTCCATCCGGATCTTCATCTTGTTTTCTTCTGCTTCATATTTAGATTCAACATCTTCTTTCTCTCTTTCCATTTTCTCTCTCTCTTGTGCCGATTTCTGATTAAATTCATACCAAACTCTCTGTTCTTCCTCTCTTCTTTTCTCATCCTCTTCTTCTCTTCTCATCTTTTCCTCTAGTTTTTGTTTCTCCCATTCCTCTCTTTCTCTCTTTATCTCCTCACACATCTTTTCCTCACTCTCTTCTTTTTCTTTCATTAGTGTTTTGTATCGTTCTTCTCTTTCATTAAACTCTTCTTCTCTTTTTTTCCTCTCATTTTCTATTCTGTTCATCAGTCGTTCTGTTTCTGTGTTGTATTTGATCTGAAGTTTCTTTTTTTTTTGCTTCAGTTGCTCAGTTTCATGTTTAAATGTCTCTCGTTCTTTCTTCATCTCTTCTTCTCTTTCTCTGACTCTGTCCATCAGTATCTTCATCTGTTGTTCTTGTTTTTCTCTCTCCATCTCTCTGAACATCTTACACGAATAGAAACTCCCTCCGTTCTCTTTCAGCATGTTGTCTATCTTCTGCAGTAGATTGGTCACCTGTGTTCGGTCTTCAGTCTGATTATTATTGAACACATGGAATTTGTTTCCACACGCTTCAATCAGCTTCATCAGAGGAGATCCAGGTTTTCCCAAACACTGTTCAATGCTTTTGTTTTTCAGATCGTCTCCTCTGGTGAAGAGCACCATGGTGAACATTAAAGATTTCTCACCAAACGTCTCTTGGATGATCTCCACTGATGCTTCCTCATGTTTAGTGAATCGTCCCAGTGGTATCAGTAAGAGAAACACATGTGGTCCAGGCAGGATCATGGAGATGCAGTGTCTGATTTCTCTCTGGATCTCCTCATTACTCAGTTCAGTATCAAACAGTCCTGGAGTGTCGATCACAGTAACACGTCGACCGTTGATTTCAGATGATTCTCTCTGACTCTCTTTAGTCACTGATTCAAAAGATGCTTCTGCCTTAAAAGCATCTCTTCCTAAGATGGTGTTTCCAGTTGCACTTTTCCCAACTCCAGTTTTTCCCAGCAGCACAATCCTCAGTTCATCATCTGTGTTTTCTCTTGAAACTGAAAATTAAAACAGAACAAATCATATAGAAATTTAAGAAAACATCTTAATTAACTCAAATGACAAGATCTGCGGGGGGATCTACAGGGGGTTTTCACCAGTTTCATTATTTTCATGAGTCAAATATGTTCTTTGATATATGTATGCCAATTCAAAGTATAAATGTGGGACCTTTTCCATGTTTAAAACAGTTTAATAAACTTTGGTGAAACTCACCCCATGCCTACAGTTAGATGATGAGTGGCTTCCGCCAGACATTAGATACTTTTACTTTTATAAATGATCATATTCATGCATCCTAGCTGAAAAAAAAAATGTTTAGGTTTAGATTGTAAAAAGATTATTAAAAAGATTAGAAAATTACAGTAAAACTTCCAGTTTAAGATCCAGAGAGTTGTAGTAGTTATGTGATTGGGGATAAAAATTTAATTTTGAATGTTCTAATAATCTGAACATTCTTTGACCTTGTTTCTGGAATGTTTGAATTTTTATTTTTTTAACTTAAGAATGTTCAATGTCACAGTTCTGCTGTTTAAAAATACAAATGTATAAAATACAAATGATTAAAACTAAAAAAAAAAATATATATATCTATCTCCATAGTTTAAAGCTCAAATAGATTTTCTGCTCATTACCTTGTGACAGTAAATGTGTCTCTAGTGAATTAATTTTCTTCTTCATCGCTTCAAATTGCAGCAGTTTTTTCATCTGTGCCTCCAGAAATGTCTCTGTAGAGAAAAAGCCTCCTCTGTTTTCTTCCAGCATCTGCTCAATGTTCTTCATCAATGTGGACACTTGTGTTTTGGGACCAAAGAAATTATGTCGTCCTCCGAAACTCTCAACGACAGACTGTGTTTCTTCACTGAGTTCTTCTGTCTGATGCTCTGAGTCCTGCATTATGAGGATCATGATGTGTTTGTTGATTCTTGAGCTGAAGATCCTCTGGATTTCTTCCATTTCTGCTTTGTCTTCATTATTGAGTGGAGCATCAGGAACAATGAGGAGGAAAACATGAACTCCAGGATCACAGAGAGACACACAGCTGAGAGTCTGACGCATCACTTCCTCCTCTGAGAGCCGAGTCAGAGCTGGAAGCTCCACCAGATTCATCAGATGACCATGAAGCTCCACATCTGTCTGCTGCAGGATCCGCTCTGATACGGAGGATTTTAATATCCCGTCACTCCCGCACACGACCAGATTCAGGTTCATAGCCTCTGAAACTGACAGAAGAAGAAGACTAAAACATGTTCAGTTATCACTAGAAACATTTCATTGATTGATTTTTCCGCACATTTCTGCCATATGTACATAAACGGACATTCTCCACTGATAAGCTACAACTAAATATTGTAGAAACTTAATTTTCTGTAAAGTTGCTTTGCAACAATCTGTATCGTAGAAAGCACTATACAAATAAACTTGAATTTAATTGAAACATCAAATATCATCACACTCACGTCTTCCTGTGGTCTGTTGTTTCACTGTGAAATACTGTGCAGCTTCAGCACACTCCAGGTGATGTCCATCATTCATTTGCACAATGTCCTCAAACATCTGCAGGAGATCATCAGGAGAGCTGCTCCTCTGAAGACTGAAATGTCTGTTTGCACATTTCTGAATGATTTTCTGTAAGATGTCATTGGTTTCATTGGGCTCTTGTGTGCTGAGCACCATGGTGTGTTGATAAACCTGCTCAGAGAAAGAGAGCAGCACCTTCTCCACACACTCCTGATCTTCTGCTGAACACTGCTCATATCTGAGGAGCAGCACGATCACATGGGGTCCTGGATCAGACAGAAACACACACTCTCTCACTGTGTGTGTGATCTGATGATCTGAGATGTTCGTCTGGAGCAGCTGAGGGCTGTTGATGACCATCAGGTGTCTGTCCTTCAGTCTTCCTCCGACTCTCTCTACAACATCTGGAGGAGCTTCACTGTCAAACGCTGCTCGTCCTAAGATGAAGTTTCCTACCAGACTGTTTTCTGACACACTCTTCCCCAGAAGAACAATCCTCAGATCACTCACTGAAACACACGAGTAATGTTACAACTTCAAGAACTGTAGCATTCTACTATCACAGATAGTACACTACAGCAGGACTACATTTCACATTTGTGTTTTAGATTGAGCAAAACTGCCCACATTTGTTGCATATTGATCATTATAGTCATCGATATTCTTCTCTAGACTTACGGTTGGGTGGTCTTTCTTTGCTCCGTCTTCTCCTCTGAGCAGTACCGTGAACAACAGCTGTAGAAATGAAAAACACAAATTCAATTCTCTCCTCTGTCCCCCTCCACCACCTCCCACCGCTTCTATAACAGCTGATGATTGCGCCACATTCTTCACAGACAAAACCAGAACGATAAGTAGTCAGTTCTTAGCCGCAAACACACAGGACTTCAAACCAACCACACCCACTGCTAAAACTCCCATCTTCTCCTTCTGTTCTCTCACTGAGGCAGAAATAGCCAGCCAGCCATCCTACAACATGTACTCTAGATCCAATCCCCTCATACCTCCTCCAAGCTAGCTCTCCTACACTTTTACCAGCACTCACACACATCATCAACACGTCTCTTCACACCGGCACCTTCCCCAACCAGTCAGGTTTCATGAGGGGCCATTCAACGGAGACTGCACTATTGTCAGTCACGGAAGCCCTGCAGATTGCAAAAGCTGATTCCAAATAATCCGTTCTTATTCTGCTGGATCTATCGGCTGCATTTAGCACTGTCAATCATCAGATCTTCATGTCTGCCCTCTCATCACTGGGCATCACAGGGATTACACTTCGTTGGTTTGAATAATATCTTACTGGTAGGTCTTTCAGGGTGGCCTGGGAAGTGGTGCTCTCCAAAGCACATCAACTGGTCACAGGGGTTCCTCAGGGATCAGTTCTTGGACCCCTCCTCTTCTCCATATACACTACATCACTGAGTCCCATCATACAGGCACATGGCTTCTCCTACCATTGCTATACTGATGACACACAGCTTATCTTTCATTTCAACTGGATGATCCAACAGTAGCTGCATGGATCTCAGGCTGCCTGGCGGACATCTCGGCATGGATGAAAGAACATCACCTACAGCTCAACCTGGCAAAGACTGAGCTTCTTGTCTTCCCTGCCACTCCAACTATACAGCATGATTTCTCCATCCAGCTAGGTTTGTCTACAATTACCCCATCAACTTCGATCAGAAATATTGGTGTAATCTTTGATGACCAGCTGACCTTCAAAGACCACACTGCAAAGACTGCTCGATCTTGCAGGTCTGCATTGCACAACATCAGAAAGATCAGGCCCTTTCTAACGGAGCATGCTGCACAACTTCTTGTCCAGGCCCTTGTCATTTCTAGGCTGGACTACTGCAATGCTCTTCTGGCTGGACTTCCATCAAGCACAATCAAACCTCTACAAATGATTCAGAATGCAGCGGCATGACTTGTCTTCAACAAACCCAAAAGAGCGCATGCTACACCTCTCTTTATCTCCTTGCACTGGCTACCGGTTGTGGCTCGCATCAAGTTCAAGACCTTGATGCTTGCATATAGGACAGCCACAGACTCAGCACCCGCCTACTTCCACTCACTATTACGAATCTACATCCCCTCCAGAAGTCTGAGATCCGCTAGTGAGTGGCTTCTAGTGGTACCATCACAGAGAGGCTCAAAATCACTTTCCAGAACATTCTCCTTCACCATTCCTAGCTGGTGGAATAATCTTACAACCCCAATCCGGAATGCTGTATCCCTGACTACTTTCAAGCGACAGCTGAAAACGAATCTCTTTCGAAACTACTTGGCTACATCGTGAAAAAAAAAAAAAAAAACTTTTTCTAACTTGTACTTATTTGAACAATGTCTAAAACTTGGTATTACAAGCACTTCCTGTGTCTGTTTTCACTTTATGTATCCCAATTGTAAGTCGCTTTGGATAAAAGCATCTTCAAAATTATTAAATGTAAATGTAAATGCTGTCTTTTTCATTCCATGCTTTTTTTTTCTTTTTTTTTTTAAATAGCAAAAATGTGAGACCTAAACAAACTTCAATGTTATATAATCTTTTATGAAATGGTTTAAGAACACCAACACTGGTATATACTGGTCTTTCGATCCGAAAGAAAACATTTTCAGTGTTTCATCACATATATTAAGAACAGTACTTAGTATTTTAATGATTTCTGGTTACATGAATAATATATGTATTATTTCAAAAACATCCACAGAAACTTGACTGGCAATGAATAATTAAATATCCCTAAATTATCCCTTTTATTTTAAATACTCGAAGTAAAAATTCCCCCCATTTCATTGTACTTAAGTACATTTTTGGTTAGATAATTGTAATTGAGTAAAACATCTTAATGAAAAACTACATAAATCCGCTGTTCATCTTACAAAAGGACAGATTAATTTCAGCTCTTCTAACTGAATTTCAGATGTTCTTTACATGATCTACTTTTATTCATTAAGCAGATCAGCTGAAGACATTCTGTAAACCTGTATATCTCCACATTTTTCAAATGCATTTTCTTTTAAAGCTCTTTAAAAGAGATGACTGACTCTGATGTTGATTCAGCTATTGATATGATTGTTAGATGAAAGTCTCACCTCGGCTTTCTCTGCTGGACATGTTGATGTTCTGTTCTTTCTTAAGTCATCAGCTGATCATCATCTTCTCTGACTCCTGACGTCTGTCTCTTCAGTCATCCTGTCAGATATTACATTGATTTAACCTTATTAACACACACTAAATATACGATTTAATGCCAAAACAAGGGCTTTTTGAGAGATTTGTTTAGCAACGTGCACAATTTTAATAAAAATGAATGCAAAATGCATCAGTTGCAAAAGCATTACACTTTATAACAACTGATTGATTTTAGATTGTGTGATCGTTTCTCTGACTGACACATGAAAGTGAAACCAACCATTTCTGCGACCCATACGGTTACAATTAAACTCTTAATAAAACTTAAATCATAATATTGTGTCGTATATCATATTCACTTATTAAACTATGGACCACAAAGAGTGTCTTTAAAGTAAATTAGATACCTGCATGTCGAGGTTTCATGAAAGCAGGAAGAAACCTGTGTGGGCGGAGTTTGTGACGAGCAATATCTAAAGGTTTTTATTATTATTATTATTATTATAATTATGATTCTTTCACTTACACTTAGATATAAAAAAAATAAAAATAAAACGTCAACAATAAAAACAGCTTACTGATTATCTTAAAAGTCCATAGATATCTTTTACACCTGGGCTAGCACTTTTTTCCAGAGATTTCAGAACAGCTTAACCGATATTGCGTCATCGGGCAGGCGTGGCCTATTTGATAATTTGCATAGGTCAACGATCATGCGCAGATTGGGAGGAAAGCCGTTTGCTAAAATTGCTTCAAATAGCGTTACTTCTCCGAGGTCATGGGTGTTTTTCATATTATATTCATACTGTTACAACTTAACGTAACCTTTCCGCGATCGAGGGTGTTTCGTGTCAAATTACATTCATACTGTTAAAATTACATTAACACTGTTATAACTTCAGATATCTGTCCAGATCTCAGGTGTTTCATGTCAAATTACATTAATACAGTTATGGCTTCAGATCCCTGTCCTGATCGTTCCATGTTCACAATATACTATTCAGTTATGATATACCCATTTCACTTTAATAAGCTTACTGACTTCACATCCATTCTTTCATGACTTCTATCACACAAGACAAGTCTGCAGTTAAACCTCAGATTTTATTCATCTCAGTACTTTTCCAAAGCCCACTGCTTGTAAAGAAAACTCTTGTAATTATTCATAATTCCATCCTAAATTGAATTAACACAGAAAGAACATAAGATATTTGATAATGTTTGAAGGACTGGTTGCTTCAGGGCTTACAGGATCTTCTGAGGTATTATCTCCCAAACCATCACTTGAAGAGTGAAGAGTCCATCCTGAAGAGTGGACTGTCACACTACAGAGAAAGAGATCGATAATAAAATATTTGAGGAGTGAAAGGTGTGAACAGGAGCACTGTCGTACATGTCTGAATGTGAGTGGCTTATCAAACCCATGATTATTTTTGTGATTACCATGGACGTCAATAACCATGTTTGGTTTGTAGTAAAACTTACAGTAAAACATAAGTAGAGTACTAACGTTACGGCACGTTTTACATTTTTTGGTTGTTTATTTGTTTTCGAAAATAGCTTAACTTTAAGACAATAAAACATAATAGATATAAAATATAATATCTACATGTATGACTGTTTTCTCCTTCATTATCCATCTGAGTTGATCCTGGGATTAAAAAACAAACAAAAAAAAAACCGGCATTCTGCGCATGATCGGTGACCTCTTGTTTTTTTGTTTTTTGAAAGAGGGCGTTTTACCAAGACCTTCAGAAACGCCCATTTTACGTCGTGGTAATGAAACCCCTGGAATTTAGTGAATGCCTTTACGGCTGTCCCAAATGGCGCACTTCATGTGGACTTTCGGTCTCGTGGACTTAAATTGCGCGTGCTCGCCGAGTCTACAGCTGTGTCCCAAAGTTGAGTGTGCACACTTCGAAGGCCACGGACTTCGAAGACCAGACCTCCGAAGTGCACGAAGGGTCCTCCGAAGTGCGTGAGATGCTCCGCCTTCACAGGATTTCCTTATTCCGTCACCAGGTGTTTCCGATTAGCGCTCTGTCGCATAGCAACGGTGAGAGAAGAGCGCTGACGAGAGGACAGTCCTGCCAGGATAGGACGGGTGGAGCCAGAATTGCTTGGTTTTGTTTTTATGATTTACTCATAATGGAGGAGACTGTGATGAACCTCAGGCTTAGCCAAGACCGAGGCCAGGTAAACTACACTGGTTTGCTGCGATCTTCGTCGGATTACAACTTTAAATGCAGGTACTGGCTTGGAGCTTGCTTGAATAATGTAATGATACATATGAAAAACTACAAAATACACACATAGCAGTTCAAATGCTGACTGATATCTTACAAAGGTGCAATTTTATGTACTTGTCTTGACCATATGTAGACAGGTTTTTTTAGGCAGTTAACCATAAAAATAAATGTATTTAAAAAAATAGAGCATAGTACAGCTTAATGTCCAGCAGCTTTAAATTTAATAACCTTGAACATATTTAGAAGTAAACTGCAACATACACAGAAGTGCAGCAGTATTATTAATGTAAAACCATCCTGACAAATTCTTTTTTTCAAGACAATACTGCGCACACCTTTAATTTTACTCTCAATACCTTAAGTATATTAGAGTATGCAAGACAATACTTTTACTTAAAGGATAGTTCAGCCAAAAATGAAAATTGTGTAATCATTTACTCACCCTTCAGTTGCTCCAGGTTTGTAATTTATATTTTTGGGTTTAAAAGGTTTTAAATATGAGTAGTAGTTTTTCCCCAATATGGTATTAGTAGTTACTAAAAGTAGTTTACTAAAGTATGTCAATATTTCTTGTACTAATTACGTTGTCATAGCTCTAAACAATTTCTCTTTTCCTTCTTTCCCTGAATCAGACCAGACCCCTGTGCAGGATGAAGCTGAATGTGTCAGCGCTGGACAGGTGTTTAATGGTTTTGTTCTGAGCAGGGAGACCCTGACTGTGCTGCTGGAGATACTGAGAAGTGAACGGCAACAGTGATGGTGTGCCATGATCCAGATCCTGGTGTTTCTCTCCTGTCTGCCAGCAGTACATTATACAGATGGTCTCCAGAGTGTTTGACATGTCCCTCGTTCCACTGTCACTGCACTGTCCTCCGAGTCTCTGAGGAGGTGCTGGCCATTCACCAAGAGATTGACCACCTGAAGACCCCAGAACACACGGAGGCAGGGCCGGGCTCAAACTGATGTTGTTTTCAGATGTTAAACCTAAGCTATGTTGTAAATGGTTGTAAAAAGTACTTTCTATTATGTATAGAACAATTTGTTTTAACGTGTAAAAAAGTATTTACAGGACAAACAAACATATAAAAGAATGTTTTGTGAAAAAAAAATTTATAAGCTACATTAAAAAAAATTAACAATGTACATAAGCACTTTTCTTTTATTTACACGTGAATATGCAAAACAAAAATACAAAATGTACAGAAAGTACTCAGGGTTATTTAGCAATAAATTACACACAAAAAATAAATAATGTATACAATTTATGCATTTCATTTTTAACTTGCGTCACAAAAATAAACTACAGAAATTAGGTTGTTTCATTGACAACATGACATTTTAAAAATATTGGAAAAACTGTAATGTACTCATTTTTTCCCCCCACAGTTTTCTCTTGGCTAATGAAGAATGTATTTGTTTGAGTTTGATGTCCTCCCTGTCCACTTGCTCCCTCACCTGTCTCAGGACACTTCACAAATAAACCATGCCTGTTAACAACAAAAACACATGCTCACTTTCTCCAGAATAGTATTAAAACAAAAGAAAATGGAAACACTTGTGAAAAAACACAGGTTTGCAATCTTAACATTAGAAAATATGACACAGCAGGACATGCATACAAAATACTGAAGTTTGGTTAAAACATTTGTAGACATCTCTTGCATGACTGCACTACAGAAACAACAAAGGGAAAGACCATTTCCTTATATAGTGGCTGTCTTATTGTTTGTGGGCTTTATGTTAAAAAAAAACTGGCTTTAAACACTTTCGATAGGTATTTGAGTAAATGAAAACACAATACTTACATTTCAGTGTGAAGTCCTCCACAGAACTCTCACCTGCCTCTGTATATAAACACCTTCGTCCTATGCGCGCAAGTGATTCTGGGATATGGTAGGGTGCGAAGTGTCCTTTAAGATGTACACTTAATTTTCATGGGAAATGAAGGGCGCATTTGAAGTCGCTTTCGAAACTCGTCAGCCTTCGTCGCGCCGCGGTGACGCATTCGCACTTCAAATGCGGTCTTCGAAGTGCGCATTCCGACTTTGGGACAGCTTACGTCGTGACGCTGTGACGCAATCGCACTTCACATCCGCAATTCGGAGTCCACACACTTCAGTTTGGGACACCCTTCGTCGCGCCACTGTGACGCATTCGCACTTCAAATGCGCACTCCGGAGTCCGTGCACTTAAGTTTGGGACACAGCTTTTGAGTCCGTAGGCCGTCCCATTCAGCATTTTAACCTGGAAGCGGTCTTCCGCACACTTTAACTACCCAGGAATCATGAGAAGGGTATAACTGCAGCCTGGAGATCTCCAAATGGGGGCGGGAACTCCAAAACGGGGGTGGGAGCCCCGAAATAGGGCGTGGCTTCCTCCCATTGACAGACAGGCACATGACACGCAAGCGCAATTTTCCCCCCCAATCAACTTAAGTGCAAACGCCGCCCCATAACTGATTCTAAAGATTTTATTGGTTGTGTTAATTAAAGTGTTGTTTCCTACACTATGCTATATGAGATCATTCCATAACTCCCCAACTGGACCTCGCCGGACAATGGCACCTTTTTAGTTACACCCAGCGTCACTACCCCTTTCTACCCTGCAAATTTCGAGCCCCGTGATGCCCCCGTTGCTGAGAAAAAAGCGTTAGAGCTGCGCTGGGACGGCTCGCGGGAGACCTCGTGGGTGATTCACGTTTATATCATTAAGCAGAGGTTCAAACTCCAGTCCAAACATCACTGGCCACAAGCTTTGGGGTTGCTCTCACAGAGAATATTTATTTATATAGCATATTTTATTTTATGAAAATAAAATGAACTAGAAACAATGTTTAATTTATAAAATTTTATTTTGAAATGTAAGTCAATAACAATTGGCTGGAGCCAGAGCCAATGGTGAAAGTCTTTGCGCGAGGAGACACCACCCCATTTTGGAGGTTCTGCCCAATTTTGGAGTTCACGCCCCATTTTGGAGATCTCCGGCCTGCAGTTATATCTACTTGGGAATCATGGCCGCGGGAAGTGGGGGTGCTGGAGCACCCCCTAGAGACGAGAGGGAGATTTAAAAAAAAAAAAAGAAAAATGTAGGCCTATTAAAATATTTTGCACAATTTATAAATTCCTTATGAATATTTTAGAAAATGATTTTGACACACATAGGCTATTACGTATATTTTGGATTTTAATTTCATATTTTGAGGCCTAATCAACACAGGTTCGGAAGTTACGTTGTCAACGTCAGGCAGGCAGGTTTGGTCGCCGAGTAAAGAGGTTTCCCGCTCGTTCCATGCAGAATACATCCATCTTTGGCAGCAGCTGACTAGTAAATTTACATAGTTTAATGACAGAAACGAGGAGAAAAAATATGTCACAGAAACGGATTTTTGGATTTTTTTGGAAAACCACCAGCGAAGAAATCTAATACCGCAACCATGACAACGGAGTCTGTCCGCCTGCCTCTGCCTGCAGTTGAACCGGCAGGCCCAGCCCCAGCACCCGCAACCTAACCTAGCGTGATTGGATTAGACGAGCCCTTCCAGCCAACATCCAGTTTCAAATTTCCCGCACGGCGTTGTGGTAATGAAACGTTCTCACGTTCTGTGGCACCGGCTTGGTTTGCTAGATGGCAGTGGCTGCATTATGTGGAAGAGACTGATCATATTTTGTGTTTTGTTTGCCTGAAAGCAGTCGAAAAAAAAGTCATACCTAGTGTAGTAGCCGTTTGTCAACAAACAAAAAGAAATTAAACTTAAATCAAACTTTCAAACGACAACTTCTAGCACCCTGGGCAGGTGATGTACGCAGGCAAGAAACGAAATCATATTCAAACTGGATTCAGGGTTGTGGCTGGTTTATTTTGTTCCAACTGAGCAAACAATACAGCATCTCTCGCGCTGGTAAAAAACCATATGCCCATCACCCAGGTGCTACAGGCCATCTCCTACTTCCTACCTATATTTACCTTTACCTGTGCCCACTACTGCCCTCAGGTGTCTAAATCAAATATTGTAGTTATTAAACTAACCAAAAATAAAGACTAAACATATAAATAAAAACAATTAACTAAACAAAACAAACAAAAGAATATTACCAAATATAGATTACTAATATAATCAAAATCATAATATTAAACAAATTAATTAACAAATTAGAACTACTGAAAGCAAACTAATGTAGCTCCAACACTCCGGCCCCTAATTGTGCATTATCACAATTACTGAACTCTCAAAACAGAGCTACACTATGTATTCTAACTATATCAGGCACAGATGTCTTGCCGCACCTGCAAGCAAAAGAGAAAGAAAGAGAATAATAGAGTCAGACAGAGAGAGAGTCAGTTCATGTGATCACACTGCCGCCTCCAGCAACAGGCACAACTTCGTCACAGGCCTCTCTAAGATGCTGGTCTTCGTTTGGAGGCGGACAGAGCGCACAACCCCATTCACATCTGATCTGACATCCAAAACTTTCCCCATCATCCAAGATCCTCTTGAAGCTGTAGCATCTGCCACAAGAACAACATCTCCAGGTGTAAGGTTTCTTCTAAGTGCGGTCCATTTTTGTCTCTGTTGCATCAATGGCAGGTACTCAGAAATCCATCTCTTCCAGAAGAGTTCCGCCATATACTGTATCTGCTTCCATCTTTTTCTGACATACAAATCATTTCTGTCAAACAATCCTGGTGGCATAATTGGTTTACCTTTCAACAACAGAATGTGATTCGGTGTCAAAGCTTCCAGGTCATTTGAATCATCTGAGGCCCTTGTAATAGGCCTATCATTCAATATTGCTTCAACTTCGCAAAAAATAGTATGGAGTGCTTCATCGTCCAGGGTCTGCTGTTTAAGGACTGAGGTAAGAACACTCTTCACTGAGCGAATCAAGCGCTCCCAAACACCACCCTGATGGGAAGCTGATGGAGTGTTAAATCTCCATTCTATACCATCCTGAAGAAAGGCTCTTTGAATTTTACCATGATTCAGAGCAGTCAGACTCTCCTTGAGCTCACGGCTGGCTCCAACAAAGTTAGTTCCATTATCAGACCTGAGAGTTGAAACTGGGCCTCGTCTGCAGATGAACCTTCTCACTGAATTTATACAGGAGTCTGTATCCAATGTGTATGCTACTTCCAAGTGTACAGCACGACTGGTCATGCAGGTGAAGAGCACTCCGTATCTTTTGAGAAGACCTCTACCTCTTTTAACTTCAATGGGCCCAAAATAATCGATGCCAACATGAGTGAAAGGGGCTTCATCAGGCAACACTCTTTCAGCAGGTAAGTCCGCCATTTTTTGTTCAAGGAGTCTTCCTCTGTTGCGTCTGCAAACAACACAATCTGATATGACCTTTCTGGCAGCAGAGTTTGCATTTATAATCCAATACTTCCGCATTAAACTGGACAACATATAATTTCTTCCAGCATGACCTATCTGCTGATGAATATGGCGCAGAATTAGTGTTGATACATGCAAATCTTTTGCCAGAATAACAGGACGCTTGGATTCCACTGGCAGTGAGGCTTTGCTTAACCGACCACCCACTCTGAGAATCTCACCATCCATCACTGGGTCCAATCTGTACAATGGACTGTCCTTGGATATGGATTTCATACCACTCTGCAGCGAGGTAATTTCATCCTTAAACCGTTGATGTTGTACATACCGGATGATTGACAGCTCTGCCCTGGTCACATCTTGAGGTGTCAGACTCTGTCCTTTGAGCGTAGCCTTAAAGCTCTGCATTTGGCTTTCCACCTGTTGATGACAGTCTGTAATGTCCATACTGAGGTCAGCAGAGGCATAAAAGCTCCTTTCTCCTATGTCCCAATAACACAAGAGTATCCTTGATCTTAAGAAGCCAAGCTACAGCCACCTGCAATCTCTTCCAAGATGAAAAGTAATGAATCAGGTGGCTCATAGCATTGTCTGTATCTTTAACAACAGCATTCACTGTCAAATCCCTTTTGATCTCAGGGTCAGGAATCACCCGAAGATCTACCTCTAATTTAGGCCACCCATCCTTGGACTTATAAAGGAAATCAGGTCCCATCATCCATCTCCTTTTATTAAGGAGATCTTCTGCCCTCATTCCTCTTGACGCTTCATCTGCTGGGTTTTCCTTTGTCCCCACATATCTCCACTGATCAACATCAGTTGCCTCTCTGATGACTGCAATTCTGTTAGCCACAAAGGTATAGAATCGCCGGCTTTCATTTGATATATATTTAAGGACTGTTGTGCTGTCAGTCCAGAAAACTGACTTCTCCAGCCTAAGTTGCAACTCCTTCTGTAGCATGCGGTCTACTCTAACAGCGAGGACTGCAGCTGTTAGCTCCAGGCGAGGAATTGTTGTCTGCTTCAGCGGAGCAATTCTGGCCTTCCCCATCATAAATGCAACATGCACTTTATTATCCCTTTCCAGTCTTAAGTAAGAGACAGCTCCATACCCAACCTCACTGGCATCAGAGAAGTGGTGAAGCTGTACAGTGACAGGATTGCCAAAGTCATTAGGCTTAATGCAACGATCAATCTTGAACTTTGCCACCTTGTGGAGATCTTCCAACCAACCAGCCCATTCCTTAGCGAGAACATGGGGAATATCTTCGTCCCATCCAAAGTTTCTTTTACAGAGTTCCTGCAGTAACAACTTAGCCATCATGCTGAATGGAGCAAGGAAGCCCAATGGGTCATAAAGGGAGCTGACCACCGAAAGAATTCCTCTTCTTGTCTGTGGTTGCTCTTTTGCTGAGGCCTTAAATCCAAATTGGTCAGTCTCAACATACCACTGTAGTCCTAATGTACGTTCAACAGGAAGTTGATCTGTATCCAAATCCAGCTCCATCATGTCTTTTGCTCTGTGGCCTTCACTGACAGAGCGCAACACTGCACGACTATTGCTGACCCACTTTGACAGAGTGAATCCTCCTTTCTGACAAAGTGCAGTTAAATCCTGGATCATTTTCCTAGCTTCCTCTTCTGAGGCCACTGAACGGAGGCAATCATCGACATAAAAATTGTTTTTCACTGTACTCACAACCTCTGGAGGGAAGTGTTCTGCGTTGTCATCTGCAGTTCTCCTCAAGGCATAATTGGCACAGCTTGGCGATGATGCAGCTCCAAATAGATGTACCTTCATACGGTATTCCTGCGAAACCTGTGCAGTGTCACCACCTGGCCACCAGAGGAAGCGGAGAAAGTTAACGTGCTTATTTGAAACATGAACCTGGTGAAACATAGATTGAATATCAGCCACTATTGCAATAGGCTCCTGCCTAAATCGGACTAAAACTCCAATGAGGCTGTTGGTGAGATCGGGGCCTTGCAAAAGCTGAGTATTGAGCGATGTTCCTTTATACGAGGCTGCACAGTCAAAAACAACTCTTAGCTTGCCCTTCTGAGGATGATACACCCCATGATGAGGGATATACCACACTTTCCCATTGCTCTGTGTCAGCTGGTCAAGAGGAACTGGCTCAGCATGTCGCTGTGTTATTACTACTTCATTTAGGAACGTGGTATATTCCTCCTTAAAAACACTGTTCCTGTCAAACTTTCTTTTCAGGCTCCATAAGCGCTGCTCTGCTATATAACGATTATCTGGCAGGGCTACATTTTCCTTTCTGAATGGCAAGTCAATACAGTAATGACCTCCAATTAGTTTTGCTGTACTACTGACAATATCCATGAACTTAATATCTTCTCTGGACATTTAAATCTGCTCTTCTGATGATTTCTCATTAAAGTCATGGTGATACTGCTTCACAAGCATTTCTTGCAGGTGTTCAACAGAGATGCGATTTGCTGTTACAGCAGAATAGCCACTCTTACCTCTACAGCTTCCACCATGAAGAGGACCATTAATGACCCAGCCAACCCTGGTTCTGACAGCATATGGGCCCTCATCTTGACTATTTATTACTTCCCATGGCTCCAAAACCTTAGGGGCATCGGTTCCAATAAGCAGATCAACATTTGCATGAATGTCATGGAGTATTACATCCTTCAAATATGGCCATGGATCAATATCTGCTTGTCGTGGAATATTAAGTGTAGACACAGGCATAGTTCTTTGAGTCAAAACATCAGGAAGCTCTATGAAATCTGCAGCACCCATGCCAGAAACTTCAAGACCTGACAAAACATAAGCATTCACAACCTTCCGTTGGCCCATTGTTCTCAACAAAATGCTTGTCTTTTTACCTCGCAAATTTAACCTTTTCGCCATGGTTTCTGTACAGAATGTGCTGGAACTGCCAGGATCCAGGAAAGCATATGTTTGCATGATCTTATTAGTCAGTTTGCTTCTGACCTTTACTGCAACAATAGAGAAGGTAGAATAATCTTCCACACCGGCCCCAATATGGCCACACGTCTGAAAGGTTACAGCTGAATCACTTGGAAGTCTCACAGGATGTTTGACTTGTTCTACAGATATGCCTTTATCCTGTCTTTCTATATGAAGGACCCCGGGGTGTTTCTGATGACATACATAGCAATCCAATCGACTCCTACAGTCTTTGCTTGTGTGGCCTACCTTCAGGCAACCAAAACAAATACCCTTGTCCTTAATGAAGTTGATCCTGTCCCGGTGTGCCTTGGCTTTAAACACTGTGAGCACTGACCTAATGTGTGATTTCTCTGCAGGCAGAAAAGACAGCAATGAGTGGAGTGGGTGCTATGTTCTGCAGGCCGTGCCATAGCTTCTTCCCTCACAGGAGTGACATTCGTAACGTAGCTGCTCCCCTTCCTTCTTTGTCGTAGCTGGCTGCTACAGGAGGCCTTAACGTTAGGATGTTGTGGATCTTGAATGTTTCCAAAAACTGGATCTAAAGCAATTTTCACTTGTCTCTCAATAAAATTTACAAGATCAATGAATGTAGCTCTCTGTCCACTTCTTTCTTGCAGATCACATGCCATATTCCTCCATTTTTCTCTTAGTTTGTAAGGAAGTTTTAAAATGATGCTCCGCATGTTAGATGGTAAATCCAGCTCCCTCATATACATTACTTGTTCTGTTAAGTTTGAACATCCTCGGAGAAAACAGAGAGAATGCTTGTAATCCTTTTACATCTTCACCTTTAACGGGTGTCCAGTTAAATATTTTTTCCATGTAAGCAGATGTAATTTTATATTCATCTCCAAAATGCTGAGCAAGAAGATTCTTGGCTCTTTGATAGCCTTGATCTGGAGGTATATGTTGACAACTATGCACAAGATCCTTTGGCTGCCCCCTAGTGTACTGTTCAAGGAACTGCAAACAGTCACTAGGATTATTCGTTTTCTTCTCCACTACATTTTCAAAGGCTCTAATAAAGGATTTATATTGAAGAGGGTCTCCATCAAAAATTTGCAGATTTCTTTGAGGAAGAACAGATGAAATATTTTGCTGAACCAACTGTGCAGTGATTTCATTTTGTTTTTGCATAATGCCCACCATGTCATTTTGGTTGTTACCGCTTTGAGTTTGAGAATTTAATATATGTCCCATTTGACGTCCATTTGCAGTCTGTACTTCTTGATATGGAGCTTCTGGCCCAAATGGCCTTCCATACATTCGCTCAGCAAATCCTTGTTTTGGCCTAAAAACTGATGCCGGATCAGGTGCAGCATGAACATCATTTTCAGGTGGGACAAAGGCTTTGGCAAGAGGATCTAAACCGATGGATCTTTGAGCTTTGCTCCTCTCCAAATAAGAGTTCATTCCATCAGATCGTCTTGAACCACGCTGTGATGAGTTCACTTCTAAAACCTGAAGCCTTGCAGTTGTAGCTGCCAAGTCTGTTTCAAGCTCCAATTGCTCCTTTTCTCTACGAAGCCTTTCCTCCTGCGCTTCTATATGATGTTTCCTTTTTAAAGCTTCGGAGCGTTTAAGAAGATAAAATTAATAATGTCAATGTCAATAAATGCATGACATGATTTCATCTTCTCCTCAAAGTTTTTAGTTTTAGTGATGAGTATTTCATCTTCTGGTAGAGGCAATTCCATAAATGTTTCATGTATATCGAGTGCTTCTTCATCACACTTAATGAACAAAGCGAGCTGAGTGTTCACTGCGTCTGCATTTTCATTTAATTCTATTAGGACACGGATTTTATCCATAAGCTTTTTAGCCTGGTTAGTTTTTGCAGTGCGTTTTTCTTGACAAGTTCATATATAAAAGCACATTCCTTTAGAAGTCAATTTAATTGACCGCTTTGATTCTGGCCTCTCCACATCTGTCATTTTGTTGCAAACTTATAGCCTAATTATTGATAATATCAGTGAATGTTCACAATCAGGCAACAAGGCTAGCAAAAGATGGCAACGTTTATTGAAACAACTTTGTTTTATACAAACAATCCTCTTCATCCACACAAGCGCACTTTCACTGGCTTTACCTTTTATAAATGTATGCCACCTGATGCGCTGATAATTCAACAAGCGCACAGCCAATTAAACTTAAAGCAGTCCAAGTTTTAAGGTCATGTAACTTTTCATGAACCCGTTTTCCCATACAGCATTTCTAGCAGTACATACCAACTGGAGATTTCTTAACTTGGATCGGTCTCTGTCTCATGCCAGCAGATAATCCATGAATGGGGAATAAAACAATCCATGATGATTTTCCATCGGGTATCCCAATAATATCCGAAGCGAATTCCAAGGAAAGTTCTTCTTCTTTCTTTAATCAATGGGTGGGTTTTTACTTGATGTAGTAGCCGTTTGTCAACAAACAAAAAGAAATTAAACTTAAATCAAACTTTCAAACGACAACTTCTAGCACCCTGGCAGGTGATGTACGCAGAAATCAAATTCAAACATAATCAAACTTTATTCATGGTTTATTCTTTCCAACTTATCAAAAAATACAAAAAAATACAGCACCTCTAAAAAAAAAAAAAAAAACCATATGCCCATCACCCAGGTGCTACAGGCCATCTCCTACTTCCTACCTATATTTACCTTTACCTGTGCCCACTACCGCCCTCAGGTGTCTAAATCAAATATTGTAGTTATTAAACTAACCAAAAATAAAGACTAAACATATAAATAAAAAACAATTAACTAAACAAACAAACAAAAGAATATTACCAAATATAGATTACTAATATAATCAAAATCATAATATTAAACAAATTAATTAACAAATTAGAACTACTGAAAGCAAACTAATGTAGCTCCAACACCTAGAGACAAATTTAAGAAAGACAACCCTTTCGTGAATGCCGGCTTTTCAAATTGGCGTAAAGCCACTGAAAAATTTAACGAGCATGAGAGATCAGAGTTGCACAGCGAGTCAATACAAAAGTTGGCCGCTTTGGATGATGTCCCCATCGATGCTCGCTTATCCAGTGCTCATGCCAGAAAGCAGGCTACTGCCCGACACTGTTTGGAGCTTCTCTTCAGGACCATCCGATTCCTTGGCAGTAGGGGAATTGCCTTCAGGGGCGACACAGCACGCGAAGGAATACTGTATGAATTGATGCTGGAGCGCATCTATGATCTCCCTAAAGAAAGAAAGTGGATAGAAGGAAGAGACAACTGGATGTCGGACACTATACAAAATGAAATAATTGAAAAGTTTGCTCATGCAATCCAGAGGGAAATTGTTGCCCGCTCATCGCACTGCCGATTTTATGGCCTCACAGCTGACGGTACAACTGACATTAGCACCACTGAGCAGTTCTCCTGCTGTCTAAAATATGTTGACAGCAGCTTGGAGCCTCACACTGTTTTTTTTGGGATTTTATAACGCCCGGGACAGCACTGGAGAAACTCTTTTCAGTTGCATTAAGGATATTTTTTTAAGACTAAATATCCCCATTGAACGCATCGCAGGATTTTGTTTTGATGGAGCAGCTAATATGTCAGGGTGTTTTTCAGGCGTGCAGGCTCGGCTTAAAGAGTTAAACCCGCACTCACTTTATGTGCATTGCAGCAACCACTCACTGGATTTGATTCTTCAAGAAGCCGCGCGTGAAGTGAGTCTTGTGGCCGATACTTTAAACTTTGTTCAGGGTGTCTCATCTGTGATTAGAGAGTCATCAAAGCGAAAACAGCTCTACCAGTCGTTTTTTGGCTGTGATGAGGTTTCTGTCAACATCTTAGTCCTTTGCCCGACAAGGTGGTGTATCCGTGACATGTCCATTAACCGCGTCACTGCAGCTTACCCCGCTCTCCTGACTACACTGCACGAGCTGAAGGATGACAAGAGTGTCAGGGGGGACAGCAGAGCAAAGATTGGGGGACTCTACAAACAGGCTTTAAAAGGGAGAACATATTTTGGTCTTTTATGCTGCCATGCCCTGTTTGAACCCTGTGAAGCAGTTGCCACAAGCTTACAGAGTGCCACGGCAAGTGCGCAAGGTGCACTGGAATGGCACAGGTGTGCTGAAAGAACAAATAGACACACTCCGGGATGATGCAGTTGTGGACGAGCTGATCCGCAAGGTTGAAACCTGCGCATCACAAACCTCCCTGAAAATGCCAGACAGCACCACCCCTAGAGTGAGCAAAACCCCAGCTCACCTTCACCAAACTAGAGAGCCGGAGGCAGTCGCGCATGGTGCACAAACAGTGAATTGGCGACGTAGCTTTTTCGAGGCTACTGATGTGATATCGGCGGAGCTGGACAGAAGATTTGATCAGTCCAGTATGAAGCTTGCCGCAAAGCGAGAGAGGGCTGTTATCAAAGCAGCAGAGGGAAGAAGCGTCGATCTGGAGGCCCTTCAGCTCCCGGAGGAGCTTGATACAGACCGCCTTGAACTCCAGCTCAAAATGCTTAGGCCAAGCATCGCCAAGCAGCTTGCCGATGTCACAAAAGACAGAGGGTTTATGTGTGTCACAGTCCAAGATGTAGCATCATGTCTGATAAAGCTCCAGCCACAAACAAGAGCCATGTTTTCAGAGATAGAAAAACTGATCGAGTTATGTCTCTGCCTACCCATCTCCGTGGCCTCATCCGAACGCACTTTCTCCGCCTTGCGTTTTTTGAAGACATGGGTACGCAGCACCATGACCCAGAAAAGACTCACACACCTTTCGCTGATGCATACCAACACAGACATTCTGAACTCCCTGGACATTCGTCCCCTCATGAGAGACTTTATCTCCACGACCCCAGAGCGCACCTCGACATTTGGACACCTGTAACCAGGGCACCCCGCCTGCATGTAGCTCAGGTAAGAGCATGGTGCTGCCGCTTTCTAACATTTATTTTTTTGGCAACAAGTGTGGGATCAGCTTTGACTAGCCAAGCAATTGTAAGTAGTACACTATAGTATTTTTGTAAGGTGGTGGGGATGGAGATGGAGAGTATTATTTCGTTCGTGTGTTCTTTGCGTAATGGTTGTGGAGAACTGTTAAATAACGTTTAAATAGTCGGAGATTATTTCCTTGTGGTTTGTGTAAAAAGGTTGGAGATGGAGACAGAAAGCTTTATACTGTGCGTGTGTTCTTTGCGTAATGGATGTGGAGAACTGTTCAATAAACAAATTGCTTAAATAGTCAGAGATTATTTCCTTGTGGTGTGCGTAAAAAGATTTTGGCGTTAATAGAGTTGCGTGTGACATAAACGTGCAGTGACTCAAGCCAGCTGACCAAATCGATTGCATTGTTTTAGCGTTATTGTGAAGTTTGATTAATATTATATTTTGTTGTAATATTATTTGTTGTATCTATATAAGTTGCATGTATGTATAGGCTATCTGAAATTGTAATGAAAGTAATTATTTCGTTTTCTTTAGATTATTAAACTTTTATTTCTGATTCTGCTTCTGCTTCAGATTAATAAGCGCATTGCGCATATCTGAGAACTGATGTCTGTGTGTTTCAGACCCTGGCTGGCTGTGCACTGAAGTGTATATGACAATAAAGTAGTAAATCTCAATGTATTTATTTTTAAAATGTATTTTAAATAGGCCTATAGGCTCATAGGTTTTTTGTCCAAAAAAAAAAAAAAAAAAAAAAATCACAGCACCCCCTGTTCAAAATTACTTCCCGCGGCCCTGCCAGGAATCCTTGTAAAATATCAGACAACGGATGGGAGGAGATTTCGCTCAAGAGCAATTGATGACATGGCTGAGAAGAAAATATTTAAGTGTAGGTATCATTACGGTTTTTATGACCTAGGTGTACATTTTACCAGTTGTTACCTACAGTTTATACAAACATTATGGTCATCGACCAGTGGTTGATATCTCAAACATAACAATAGCGCGTTGAATAATACGACCGCATTATTATTCATTAAATAAATAGAACCGAATGTCAGGGCTTTACTGAGTCATATGTAAACCTAGTATTTATATTTAAACCTGTAAATTCATCTGAAACTCACGCACATGTGTATCATGTGTTAAAATTGTAATTTTAGTTCAAATGGAACATAGGCAGCATATTCCCCGAACCTGCAGCTCCTGTCAAAAAACAACCAGACCGTTATTTCCGGCGTGACGATCGAGTCTGTCCCAAAAATACCTCTCAATGTGCCCTCGTGGACTCGCGCCAAGGGCCCTATAGGTCTGCACTACATGACGTCACCAAAGTGTGGACTCTGAGGAAGTCCACAAGTCCGGAGTGTGCCATTTGGGACAGGGCTACAGTCTGTCAGTGCATTTAAACTCCTCCTGAAGCGGCGATGCGCAGACCGATCGGTGTTTGACATCAAAGTACCGCGAGAGCTATAGACAGCAGCCGCTCCTTATGCTTTCGAATCGCTCTCGCGGTACTTTGATGTCAAACACCGATCGATCTGCGCATCGCCGCTTCAAGTCGAACACACCTATATCGACATGCATTTTATAGACCCCTTAATCGCCTACGTCACTGTGACGTCATCGCTCTAGCTGGAGGCAAAACATAAGGAAGACTCATAGCAGGCGCGCTAAAAGTTTGAGGTTTTGACTTTAAAATGTCGTCTTGTTGTGATTTTGGCTGCCAGAATAGAAGGAACAGCACTTTTGGTTCAAAACTAAAGTTTCACCGGATCCCGGCCGACATTCCTTCACAGAAATCAAGAAGACAATTGTGGTTGAATGCAATACGGCTTACAGACTAGACAGAGATGATCATAAATAAATGCTCGTGTTTGCAGTGCACACTTCATATTAGGTAAAATAATCTATGCATATGTACTGGTGTGTTAGTTTTATCTAGTACAAATCAGCAAGTTTATGTTTTATAGGTGAAAAGTCGCCAACCTTCAGCGCACTACCTAGCTTAAATGTTAAACAAACATACAGCGATAGATGTGTGTGCCATCCTTTGAATGGTCTCTTAAAATAATCCACATTGCTAATCATAGTTAGCCCTGCGATAGGTTACATTAGACAATAAGCCTTGACAAAATTCCCCAAACCACCCGAAAGTAATTCATATGTTGTCTAGGAAATATCCAAAACCTGGTCAAAATGTTTCCAATGAGAACAAGATACAAGAACTACACCAGGCTTAGCTAAAAATAAATAAATAAATAAATTAGGCTACTGTAATGTTATCCACTCTTCATTATATTTTGGTCAGATAACCAGTTTGGTCAGTGAACTGAGTGATCAACTGAATTAATTGATAAATGTATGCTAACTCCCACTTTTTTTATTAATATTTTTTTTTGTCACGGTCCAGCAGAGTCAGTTACTGTACATATTCGGACAGTTCCTAACCTTCTTCTGCATCCATGTTTAATAAATCCCTCCTAAAACGTGCTAGTTTACGCTTGTCAACATTGCGTCCGCGCCTCTTTTTGCCTCCAGCTAAGCCCCGCCCACCCGCAGACGTTGCAATGTTTACAAACTTTTAAGGGGTCTACAAATCATCAATTTAGATTAGATTGCTATTAAACAATTAACTAAGATAATATGCACTCACAGTACTTAAAGACATAAACAATGATCATTTAAAGTCATGTGTCTATTATAGCAACACAAAACAAACATTCAATAAACAATTTAATTGATGCCAGTCGCTTTTGTAACTCACTGAGGCTAGTTAAACTGTAAATGCAAAGAAAACACAGCAAAAGTATATTTAATGATAAGTTCTACAAAACAAATGCAAACATTGTCTTTAAAGTCTGCGAACCACTTTCATGTACGATTCATTAATGAATAATGTGTATGTAAATTTCTTAATATTCTGTAAAAATATTCCTCTGGTTTAAAAGTAATTTATTTATTTATTTACTTACGTGCATATGTTTGGGGGAGGTCAGTGTTGTCGCGTTCGTGTTTCTGTACGGACTGTGAAAACTGCAGCACCGCCGGAAGTTCATTCCATTAAGAAAATGAAAGGGATTCAAAAGAGTAATGGATATCCAGTTTTAAGTAGGGAGGGTGAAATAGCTGTGGAGGATGGAGATAAAGTGGAAATGTTTTTAAAGGCATTTATTAAAGTAAATAGCTCAGAAAATTTGACTGAACAGAGTAAGAAAATGAGACAGGTTGTGATGAAGGAATATCCTGAAATAAAGAAGAAAAAAGAGGCTGAAGATAATTTTTTAGATGTATTATTTTCTATGAGTGAGTTAAAGAATGCAGTAAGAAGAATGAAACAATCTACTACAAGAATGGATGGAATTAGTTACTGTATGATGAAGCATTTTAGTGAAATATCTATGGAAGTGATTTTAACATTTTATAATAGAATATGGATGGAAGGTATAATTCCCCAAAGTTGGAAGGAAGCACTAATTATACCTATTAAAAAGCCTGGGAAAGATCCAAGTAATCCCATAAATTATCGTCCAATAGCTTTAACTTCTCATTTATGTAAGGTAATGGAGAGAATGTTAACTGATAGATTGATTTATCATCTGGAAAAAATGAACTGGTTTTCTTCTTATCAAAGTGTGTTCAGGTGTGGTAGAGGGACTATGGATTCAGTAGTATTATTAGAAGATGAAATAAGAAAGGCATTTATAAATAAGGAAAGTGTCACTGCTGTTTTCTTTGATATAGAAAAGGCCTATGACATGATGTGGAATGAGGGATTACTAATAAAGTTACAGAAGATAAGTATAAAAGGAAGAATGTATAATTGGATTAAAGAGTTTTTAATTGGAAGAAGTATTAGAGTAAAGATCGGTGGAGCTATATCTTCAAGTGGAATAATTGATAATGGTACACCTCAGGGCAGTGTAATAAGTCCACTTTTATTTATTATCATGATTAATGATGTTTTTTCAAGGATTGATAGAAGTATATGGGGAAATCATTGTTTGCTGATGATGGGGCTATCTGGTTTAGAGGAAAGAATATAGAGTATAACCTAAAGAAAATGCAATATGCGCTAAATGAAGTAGAAAAGTGGTCAGGGGAAAATGGTTTTAAGTTTTCAGTGGAAAAGACAAAAGTAATAGTTTTTACTAAAATGAGGAGGATTATGGATGTTAAGTTAAAATTATATAAAAAAGAATTAGAGCGTGTAAGAACAGTAAGATTTCTAGGAGTTTGGTTTGATAATAGATTAAATTGGAGAGAGCATATTGAAAAAATGGTGGGAAGATGTAAGAGAGTTGTGAATGTAATGAGATGTATTTCAGGTCAGGAATGGGGTACAGATAGATTGGCTTTAAAAACTATATATATATCTATGATAAGATCTATAATGGATTATGGTTGCATGGTATATGGTTCTGCAAATAAATCTCATTTGATTAAAATAGAAAGAATTCAATCTCAAGCACTAAGAATTTGCAGCGGAGCATATTCTACTTCTCCAGTTTCGGCTCTTCAGGTAGAGATGGGTGAAATGCCTTTGCAGATAAGAAGACAGCAATTAATGGCATCTTACTGGGCAAATTTGAGAGGACAGAGAGAGGATCATCCAACAAGAAAAGTAATGAGTCCTAGTTGGAAACATGAGAAGAGAAAGTGTAATAGTTTTGGTTGGAGTGTGGGGAAATTAGTTAGAGATATGAGATTGGAGGAGGTTGGATGTGCTCCAATAATTCCTTTATCTCCAGTACCATTATGGGTTATGCCCCAAGCAGAAGTAGATTTAAGTTTATTAGAAAAAAGACAAAAGGAAGGTTCATATGAAACAGAAGTATATAATGTAAGGGAATATATTGGGTCAAGATATGGGGAATATATGCACATTTTTACAGATGCATCAAAAGATTCAAAAACTGATCATGTGGGTTCTGCATTCATTATTCCAAAGGTTAAAGTGTATAAGAATAAAAGGATAACAGATTGTTTATTGGTGTATACTGGAGAGATGTATGCAATAATTATGGCAATAAGGTGGATTAGGGAAGTTAAAATAGCCAAGGCAGAAATATGTTCAGATTGTAGTTCAGCTCTAATAAGTTTGAAGGAGATGAAATCAGAAACAAGACAGGATATGGTAATAGAGATAATTCAAGAATTATATTCAATCAAACAAGCTAGTTTAGAGGTACAGTTTTTGTGGGTTCCAGCTCATATTGGGTTGAGAGGTAATGAGGAGGCTGATGCATTAGCAAAAAAGGCAATAGAACGAGAAATAGTAGATATACAGATTTTATTTAGTAGGTCAGAAATTAAGTCAATTATTAAAAGGAATATTCTGAAAATATGGCAGCAATATTGGGATAATGAAATAAAAGGTAGACATATGCATCAAATACAGTCAATAGTAGGTAAAGGAAGAATAACAGGTAGGAGTAGATATGAGGAGAATATGATTACAAGATTAAGATTGGGGCATACAAGATTGAATAGTACATTGCATTTAATAGGTAAGAATCCAACAGGTTTATGTGAGGCATGTGAAGTTAGTGAAACAGTTGAGCATGTAGTAATGCACTGCAGGAGATATAAGGTAGAAAGGAAAGAGTTGAAGAAGGAATTAAATAATATAGTTAAGTTAAGTTTACAATTAAAAATGTATTAAAGTCAGATAGGAGTGTAATAAATTTAATGGTATTTTATTTATTTTTTATTTATTAATTTATTTATTTTTTTCTCTGTCATGGAATTTTTCTTTTTTTGTATATATATATATATATATATATATATATATATATATATATATATATATATATATATATAATTTGGGGGTGTTTTTTTTTTTTTTTTGTTGTAGTTTTTTTTCTCAGTCATGGGGACTGAGAGTGGACGGAGGAGCTGAACACGCAGCGCCGGATGAAACTCTACAGATGGTAGACAACCAAAAATAAGGAGAATTTATGTTGGTTGAAAGGTTATAGAATAGGAAGTGTCTATGGTCCATTTCAAAATAGGTGGCGGTAATGCACATATTTGTCTGCGATCCGCCGTTAAAAAGCAAGAAGAAGAAGAAGAAGAAGTTCATTCCATGTTTCGACTCGTCCTGCAGTCGATTCGCGACGAGACGCCACGATAAACTGCAGTTATCTACGAGCTGCTTAACAATTAAATCGTTTTCACGACACACGAGACAGCAATAATGTCTGACAACGAAGACAAGTGAGTTCCCCGCGCGTTTCTGAGTGTTTGCTGTCGTGTAATGTTTGTGAGTGTGAGATCTTTATAATCCTGCAGTGTGTCTGAATCTGAATCCTGTGTTTAATCGTCGCTCAGTTTCGACGACGGAGATTTCGATGATGTTGAAGACGAGGAGGCTCTGGATGATCTGGAGAACGCGGAGGATGTGAGAACACGGTTCATATTTGCGTGTGTGTGTGTTAGGGTTATAGATCAGAAAGTATTTCGCATTAAATGAAGCCTGTTTTGGGATCAGTACGATTTGTTTCCTTGCATTGTCACACTATGAATGATTCTCTTTGTGCTACATGTGAGTTTAATATTTTGAATGAGAGTAGTGTAGTTTTTATAGTTTTTCAGCTCAGACTCTCAATCCCGCTTGGGTTGATTGAGTGCATGTTATAGATCCATTGAAACTGTTGTTGTTTTTACTTTATATCCAGGACTAATACGTCGTTTCAGACTCATAACGTTTATTATTGTAATGCAAACACTGTAGAATAAGAACACAACAGGTTAGTATCTCCAGTACAGATTTAATCAGTGATTCTCAGTGTGTCTTAGTGACAGCTGTCAAGTGTTTGTGATGGAAGTCATTTAGATTCATTTCAGCTCATAATCTCTATTACAGCCTGACTGGTGAAGTGCAGCAGTGACAGACAGACTCATCTCTGTGTGTGTGTGTGTGTGTGTGTGTGTGTGTGTGTGTGTGTGTGTGTGTGTGTGTGTGTGTGTGCAGGAGGATCAGGAGAACGTTCAGATCCTGCCGGCGGGTGAAGGACAGCAGGCCAATCAGAAGAGAATCACCACTCCGTACATGACTAAATGCGAGCTGGGAACACGAGCTCTGCAGATCGCGTGAGTGACCTCTGACCCTCACACAACATCTGCTTCAGTCTGAAGTGAACTCTAGTGGATGTGTTGCGTAGCCTTTCAGAGTATAAATATACATCACACACTGTACACAGCAGTATCATATTAGTATTATTAATATACTGTTACTGTATTTATTGTTTCAGATTTTATTGTGTGCTTTTGTTAGTTTGTGTTAAACTTCTTTTTTTAGTATCAGTCGTAGTAGCACTTAAACTTATTTTAATTTCAGATGCAAAGTTGCTGCAAAGAGAGCATTTATAATTTCCATTTAGTTTGCTTTCCATCCAATATTTACGTTTTATTTCAGTCTTATTTCAATTAACAAAAATGTTTAATAGTTTTATATCTAATTTTTTTTTTTTTAATCATTAAAAACATCAGTATAAATAAAAGCCAGTCAATTTTATGTGTATAGCACTTCTTTAAAAGAAACATTGTTTCGAAGCAGCTTTATATTTGTGTTTTATTTAAATGCGCATAATGCTGCATAAATCATCAGCGACATCACTTCCTGTGTGACAGGATGTGTGCACCAGTGATGGTGGAGCTGGAAGGAGAGACGGATCCACTGCAGATCGCCATGAAAGAACTCAAGTACAACAAAAAACACACGTTACTACATTACAGCAGCACTGACACAGTCTCAGAATGTGTTTGTTTGTGTGTGTGGTGTGTGTTTTAATGTTGTTTGTGTTGATCAGGAGCAGGAAGATCCCCATCATCATTCGTCGGTATCTGCCGGATGGGAGTTATGAGGACTGGGGCTGCGACGAGCTCATCATTACTGACTGAGAACCTCACACACACACACACACACACACACACACACACACACACACACACACACACACACTCACACACACACACACACACAGTGTTTACAGCACAGATCTCAAGCCCAGCAGTTCGTGTGTTTGTCCACATGAGGGCAGCACAAACACATGATAAACACTCAGCACAAAGAGGAAGATTTCACTCTCAATCTCATTATTTAATGTTCATTCGTTTGTTTTATTCATGCAATATTAAACATTTTTTTGTAGAAAATTATACACTGTGCTCTCATTGTTCGCATTGTTGTGAAACAACGTGACATTATCGGTAGATTCACACTGAATGTGTTTAATAGTTTGAGTTTAAGCTGTTGATTACCACAAAATAAAGTTTAAATTTAATTTACAGCTGTTCATTCCAATAGTTTGTAAAAACGGGAGGGTTCAAATGTAAAGGTTTTTTTTTTAAAATAATGCTAATAAAGTGGAGGAAACTGCAAAAGTAAGGAAAGCATTGTTTTGTAAAGCATCTTTACAAAACAATAGTGTTTTCCCCTCTAGTCAGAACATGGTCCGTGTAACGCTTCACAATTCAGTTTTCAGACAACATGGAGCAAATGCACAAATGAAACCAAACATTAATTTTTTCATTTTTTCAGCTACTTCATAAATTAACAATTGCCATTTTCTTTCCTTTTTTCAAGTTTACTTTTGCTAAACTGTGACTTCAGAAATGATCATTTGAATAAATAAAATGGCCTAATGTTTCTGAAAGAAGTAAAATAATTTCACCATATTTCAGCGAGTCTCTCGTCCATCAGATGTGAAAAGATGGAAACAGAGAACAAACAGAGGAAGGAAATGTCAGATGTTTCCTCATGAACTCCTCATGAAATGTTTACCTGCTTCTTTCTCTGCATTTCTTTGCTTCTTTCTGCATCAAAACAATCAGCGTGAAACCGTTCCAAGAATGTAACTTTGTTACTTTAATACACCTATTCTGCAAAACCTTCAAACCAAACTAAAAGCACAACTAAAACAGGAGCCAGAAACACGGGCGTTGAGTTGGGAATTCTGGAGCAGTTACACAACAGTGATCTGAACAATTTAACACTAACACCCTCAAACAGACCTTAACAGCTGCTTACAAATGTGTGAAGATGGGTTAGTTACATACCATTTGAAAGCTTAAAACCTCAAAATTCATCCTGTGAAAACTATTTTGAAATCAGACATTGCGTTACCATGGAAATGGTACTTTAATTTTTTTTGGCGGTCTCCTCCCCCTAAGTGGGCGGTGTGTCATATTACGAAATGTATTACAGTATTTTACAATCAAAACTTTTTATAATCTTGACAAGTTACATATCATTTGAACGGTCTGAGTTTAAACGAATGCTCAAGATTCATTATTTGGTGGTAGAAGTGATAGAAGTAATGTTGACAGAAAGGTAGACATTTGTGACAGAAAAATGCATAAAAAAGTTTCAGTGGAGTTTTTTTTTTTTTATATCAACTTCAAATTTGGAATATAACTTATTTAGACATAAAGCTTTAATTTTATAACAATTTTAGTGTAAAACTTGTTATGAAAAATATTTATTTTATATAAAATAAAATAAAAATTGAACAGTGCATGCTGGCCACTACAGTGCATTTTCTTTACAGTAAATTTAAACTTCTATAACTTTTTGATACTTTCAAATTTTGAAATGATTCTACAATAAAATGCAGATAGTCTTCTTTAAAAAGAGTCAAACCTTAGGTCTGTACTACAAGTAATTATAACAATTTAAGTTTATATAGTGCACTTTTACGTCTATGTCTATATGGGAGTGACAATATTACTTTGATCACAGAAAAAAAGTTTTTTTTTTTTTTCTTTTTTTTTTTTTTTTTTTTTTTTGCTGTAGGTAAATATCAGTGATTCAGTATTAATCTGATATGAGTCTGTCTACAGCTCTTAAAACATAAACAATGTGTGTTACTATTTCTGTTAAAGGAAGTTTTCTTCTACTATTTGTTAAAAATGTAAATTCTAAGCAAGAAATATTAACACACATCCCTTCTGTCTTCATTATTTTGAAAGAAACTCAGATGCTGATGTGAAGTGAAACTGAAAGTAAACTCTGCTCTACAGGAAAAGCCTTGAATTACAGGAAAAAAAACAAACCATCGGGGGTGTGTGTGCCTGTGCGCGCGCTTGGGTGTGTGTGTCTGCGCGTGTGTGCGAGTTTCACCGTCAGTTAGTTTGCAGTTTAATTTATTTCTCAAAAACTGCACCAAACTACATATTGTCACGTTATACTGATTTATTTCTCGTCGTACTATGGCTATGCTAACTAATCCACATTTTATAAATCATTTAATTAACACTTCCTTTCTCTACCCGAAGAGCTGGAGATAAACAATATAATTCTGGTTAAATATTGTGGGCTGATTTGTAATATATCCTCAAGAACAGCTTAATTTGCCAAACCACTCCTTCACAACCATTTCGAAACGCAAGTTTTTTTTTTTTTTTTTTTTTTATTATTATATGCTTCTACATGCTTCCAGTTCACACTTGAACAATAGAAATACGAGCATGTTTCCTATCATGAATATGAAAGACGACAGAGCCAATGAGAGTTTATGAGGACACATGTAGCACCGCCTCAAGTGCAGCACAACCCTGTTCTCCAGCATCTTCTTCATCTGAACCTCTTCATCCTACATCCAGCGGATCTACCGCATAAACAGAGCAGAAGGAAAGAGTTCTGTGAGTATAATCTCTTACAGCTGCACGTTTCTTTCACAAACCTGTCGAATAGCTTGTTTTATAGTAGCATGCTTTATATGTGTCGCTGTTAATGGGTGAGACGCTCGCGCTTGGGCTCTGTTATACTCGCTCAAAACATTCGTATAATAACAGCTTCCTCTAAATTCAGATTAGCCTTCTCATTTCAGATAATGTATTCACAATGTGAGTACTGCACGAGCTTGCGAAACACAACGCTATGGGAGTTGGCCAAGTCTTAAAGTCACCACGAAATCAAAATCGACATTTTATTTAAACTGAATATTGCAGTATTTATTATAAACGATGAAATTTAATGGATGTGCCTCGTAATCTTTAATCAAAATATAACTTCCCCTCTGTCTTGCAGCTACTTCTCCTCTCTGATGACGTGTTTACTGGCAAGACATCATGTTCATTACTAATTTAATTAGCCTTTTGCTTAACTGATGTTATATGTTTTATATGATGTGAGTATTGTAACTGTAAGCTACAATACTCACAGAAAATGTTCCTGAAATCAGGGGCGTTTCTAGGAGTTTTATTTTAGGGGGGCTCATTTGCAGACCTACTCCCGCACGACAAGAAAAAAATGTGTATATCCATCTACAATGACATATAAATTATTATTATTATTATTATTATTGAGCTTTTTAGCCTTTATAATCAGCAATACGGTTGGTTATACATCAAGTCACCCCCTGAAAATTTATTTCATTTCAAATCATTTAACTAACCAGCTAATATTCATTAAGAATATAGACAAAACATGTATTAATGTAATTGTCTGTTGGCAACATGTTTAATCTGTTCTATATGTATTTCTATTTATTAAAATAACAACATGAATTATCAATTTGCCACTTCTATAAATCAGTTACTTAAAAAAAAAAAAAAAAAATCACAAATCCCTTTACTCTACTCGCCTCTTACTCTAATATACGGTGAATACTGGTAAAGTGGGACAATGGGTAAAGTGGGACAGTTAAGCTTAATAATTTATATCTTTACATGGATATGTTTTTTTTTACTAAAAATCAACACTGAGCTCATCAGTAGCAAGTGTGTGATAAAAAAAAAAAAAAATCTGTAGCTTTGACATCACTTCCGGGGTGTGGCACATCATATTTAACAACCTTGCAGTGAACTGTGATGGTAAGTAAAATGACATAGCATTCTGAGGTAAATAATGTAAAAATATATAAAATAAAACAACTCATGGATCATTTGTAATTGTTACATATTTTGTTATAGGATGTAATGGTGAATCAGAATTTTTAAAAATCACATTCATATTAATCTTCTCAAAAAGTAATTCCACAAATATTTCAGCACTTCACTACTTACAAATAACATATAAACAAATACAGACATAAAACACACTAAAAAAATGGAACAGACATAAAAGAAATTATAATAGAGGAATTGAGTTACCTTTTTATATGTCCCTCATACATAGTTAGTTAGCTAGATATTTCAACAAAGACTGACTTACACTACGCCAGCTCTCATGCAAAAAAAACAAAAAACCAAAAACAAGAAAGATGGAGGGTACAAGCTCGGATGGCCAGGACATTTGCAATATTTGTAAAGCCAAATTTGTTGATGCAAATGATCCAAAGAAGACAGAGGACTGAATAAAACGAACTCATTGAAAACACTGATTACAATACACTTGCAGCGAGGAGAATGGCCTCATTGAAGACAGGGAGGCGTTCACTTGCACTGGCTGTATTGACGTGTAGATTAACCTACCATACAGAAATTAAATTAAGCCTGTGTGCAATCAATTAATTCCTACAAGAAGAGATGTTAATGAAGGTTATTATTATTATTTTTTTTTTTAATTTGTATGAAATAAATTTGACCCAATATAAAATTTTGTGGGCAGGCGAGGGAGGGGTTGGGTTGAATTTGCTGTACCTGCACCCCTTCTTAAAAAAAGTGATGTTTATATTATTGTTGTTGTTGTTTATATTGTTGTTTATATTGTTATTGTGTATTTAATTTATAAGGCCTACACTTGAATAACAACTGAATGTGTTTTAAGTGTCCCAGTTTTCCAATAAAGGTGTCCCAGTTTGACAGTAGCGCCTTGAAAAATGTGGTTTTGGGGTCATTGTGTGTTTGAGGAAGAGTCATCCATCCTGTGTTTAATGTTTCTTTCTTTTTTATTGTCTATAGTATAGTAGAGCTCCTAAGCTATTTAGAATAGTATCATATGAGCGGCTAAGACATTTGGATCATAATAAAAAAGTATGCAGAATATAAATTATCAGAAAGTGTCCCACTTTACCAGTATTCACCCTACAGTATGTATCATGATACACTAATGATTCATTATTACTTAATACAAAATTATATTTAATAATACAAAACAAAATAACTCCACATGATGTTTCTCTCTCTGTGCCCTTTAGTGCTTTCAGAAAATGATGTGTGTCTTTAATCATTTCTGTGCATGGTTGCATAATGTAATGCCAAAATACACAATAATATGTTTTAAATTTTAAAAAGTAAATTACAATAAATTATGATCGTTTTCTAAAGTACGTTTTCATGGGTGTTAATCGCTTCATTTTTGTTGGAAGAAAAAACAACGATCACACTGTGATGAGGGCTGAAGGTGAACGCAGCGAAGACGTATTGGTATTGGATGAGAAACCGAACTGTGTATTGGTCCAGTAACATTATGTAAACTGCAATTACAAGAACTGCACCAATGCAGATGTCATATCATAGCAATCTATCAATAAATGCACACACACACACACACACACACACACACACACACACACACACACACACACACCTTGTACTCTCTGATGTTCGCTCTGATCGGCGCCCCTGCCGATTGAAAAATGCGCTGAATTCATGCAGACTCAGATCAGGGGAGGAGCCGAAACTTGACGCAGCTTGCGGCCGTTTCAAATGAGTTTTTAAAGGGGACTGAAGCGATTACAAATTAATTAATCAAATTATTTTTTAGGGGGGCTGGGCAGAAGTTTGAAGGCTGAAGCCCCCCTAAAAAGGGCCTAGTGACGCCCCTGCCTGAAATGCATTTATAAAATGTACCAGATAAACATCCTATAATGGTTACTCTTCTGATCAGGGCTGGTTTCTTCATTAGGGCGACGCGCCATCGAAGTGTGAAAAGGAGGTTTTTTTTCTAGCCTATCACATTCAACCACAGTGTTACACTAGCTGTCACTGTTCTAGACTGTTTGTTCTGTCCTGAGGTGCCGCTATGGTTTCTGGGCCCCCTAAACTGCATATTGGTAAAAATTGCCTACTAGGCCCCCTCTCCCTCGTCAGGCCCTTGGAATCGTTCTAGTTGGACTAGTCTATATTGCCTGAATAAAGCAAACCAGTGTTTCACCAGTAAAGTTTAGATAGATGGCAGTTGTAATGGAGATAAAGACAATTACAGTGACATACAGGAGTGGTGCATTACTAGACACACGTGAGTCGTGCAAATAAACAGACCGTGTATATGCGCGCTCTGATAGCTTTTTGCACGAGAACATTTCGGTACGGTCGCATGTCTGGCAAGTGTTTTATAATGGACACTCGCTGAAGAAGCCTGTGTCACAGTGTCTGGTTTGTGTATCCCTGGGTGTCCACTAGAGGTCTCACTTCCCCCTTAGCGTCACCCCACCTCAGAACTACATTTCCCTTAGTCTTGTCTGTTTCATCACTGCTCATTGCACTCAGCTGTCCCTGGTCATTAATCATTGCACTCAGCCAATTCCCCGTTAGTATTGTAATCACCTGTCTATAAATACCTGGTTTGTTTCTGTCTTTGTTACGGAGTCCTTGTTGTATGTCACCTTCTAGTTCGTGGTTCCTGGCCTGAGTTATGTTTCTTGTTTTGGACGGATTACCTGGATGTTGACCTTTGCCTGGATGGTTTCTGATTTTGGATTGCCTCAATAAACATACTGCACTTGGATCTACCTTTTTGTGTGCGTGTCGTGACAGAAGGACTCCGTCACAACCTAGATCCAGCGATATGTTTTTCGAGGATTCTCCCCCAGCCACAGAGCGGGTGAGGGAGCAGGTTTGAGGGAACTCGCCTGGTGGTCTTCCGGGGAACCAGGGGAGGTCGCCGAGGAGGGAATGGTCGAGAGGAGGTGCAACATCACTCTCAACCGTGGCTCCCCTTCGACCCTGGGCTCGTGGGGGACGGATCAGTGCCACTGTCTCACCATGGCGGACGGAGAGGGGAGAGGAAGCGCAAGTCCGCCATGGTGGCGCCACTGCCCACGATGGCCGCAGAGCCAGTGCCACGAGGCAGGATGGAGGCCGGACCAGCGCCACAGCACAGGATGCCGAGGCGGTGCCCGAGGCTGTTCCGGAGGTCGAGGCGGTGCCCGATGTTGTTCCGGAGGTCGAGGCGGTGCCCGATGCCGTTCCGGAGGTCGAGGCGGTGCCCGATGCTGTTCCCGAGGCCGAGGCGGTGCCCGATGCTGTTCTGGAGGTCGAGGCGGTGCCCGTGTTGTTCCGGAGGCCGAGGCGGTGCCCGATGCCGAGGCAGTGACCGATGCTGTTCCGCAGGTCGAGGCGGGGCCCGAGGCTGTGCCCGATGCCGAGGCGGTGCCCGATGCCGTTCCGGAGGTCGAGGGCGGTGCCCGATGCCGTTCCCGATGCAGAGGCGGTGCCCGATGTTGTTCCGGAAGTCGAGGCGGTGCCCGATGTTGTTCCGGAGGTCGAGGCGGTGCTCGATGCCGAGGTGGTGACCGATGCTGTTCCGCAGGCCGAGGCTGTGCCCGATGCCGAGGCGGTGCCCGATGTTGTTCCGGAGGCCGAGGCGGTGCCCGAGATGGTTCCGGAGGCCGATGCGGTTCCGGAGGCCGAGGCGGTGCCCGAGATGGTTCCGGAGGCCGATGCGGTTCCGGAGGCCGAGGCGGTGCCCCATGCTGTTCCGGAGGCCGAGGCGGTCCCCGATGCTGTTCCGGAGACCGAGGCGGTGCCCGATGCGCAGGCCGAGGCGATGCCCGTGTCCAGGGCCGTTCCAGAGGCAGTGTCCTTGTCCCATGCCGTTCCTGAGGCCGCTCCCAAGGCGGTGCCCGAGCCCGAGGTCGTGCCCGAGGTCGTTCCCGAGGCGGTGCCCGAACTCGAGGTCGTTCCCGAGGCGATACCCGTGTCCAAGGCCGTTCCCGAGGCGGTGCCCTTGTCCAAGGCCGTTCCCGAGGCAGTGTCCAATGCCGTGACCTGGCCATCGCCACAGTCTGCTCCTCACTGGCTCCCCGAATGGCAGGTTCCGTTCGGGCCACTCAAATGGCGAATTCCTCCCTGGCCGTCTGCACAACGAGAATGGCCTGATCCACCGTGGCCACCTGAACTGCCTGGTCCCTCGTGGTCCCCTGAACTTTCGGGTCCACCATGGCCCCCTGATCTGACCGAGCCACCTTGGCTGCCAGGGGAGCCATCGCTGCCAGTCCCAGTTCCCCTACACGGGCCTGGCCCGCCAACCCTCCCCCTGTTCTGCCTCCACCAGTCCACCTCCCTCCTGGTCTCGTTGTTTTGTTTTTGGTGTTTTGTTCTGGGGGAGCATCTGGAAGCTGCTCCTTAGAGGGGGGGGTAGTGTCACAGTGTCTGGTTTGTGTATCCCTGGGTGTCCACTAGAGGTCTCACTTCCCCTTAGCGTCACCCCACCTCAGAACTACATTTCCCTTAGTCTTGTCTGTTTCATCACTGCTCATTGCACTCAGCTGTCCCTGGTCATTAATCATTGCACTCAGCCAATTCCCCGTTAGTATTGTAATCACCTGTCTATAAATACCTGGTTTTGTTTCTGTCTTTTTTACGGAGTCCTTGTTGTATGTCACCTTCTAGTTCGTGTTTCCTGGCCTGAGTTATGTTTCTTGTTTTGGACGGATTACCTGGATGTTGACCTTTGCCTGGATGGTTTCTGATTTTGGATTGCCTCAATAAACATACTGCACTTGGATCTACCTTTTTGTGTGCGTGTCGTGACAGCCTGTTATTATAGGAGTTTGCGATGGTCAGTGGTGTTTATATACAAATGGGCATCAACACTCACTCTGACAGAGGAACTGTTCACTGCTCATGTTCAGCTGCTTTCAGATCGCCACATTTGATAAATTCAGAATGTTTTTATTTGCTTTTTTTAATTTGTCTTTTGCTTTGTTTAATAATTCTGAATGGATCCGTATATATTTATATACAGTCAGGTTCAGGCGAGTGTATAGTGGTCTGTTACAGAAAATGCTCTAAACACATGTAACATTTATTTTTTTCCTCTCAGTTTTTGTTTTTTTAAAAAAAAAATTATTTATCTTGAAAAAAAAAAAAATCTTGCAGAAAATATATATTTATGAGAATCATCCTTGAATTTAATCTTGAACTTGGTAAAACAATTATCTTTATTTAAAATGTTTCAAGTATTAATATTTTTCCTTTTGTTATACTGGGATAAATCATACTGGAATTTATTAAATATTCCACCAGCCGAAACTGTTTAAAGATCATGTGTGCTATGATAAATAAGTGACTGAATGATTTGCAGCTTTCTGAGAAGCCAAAATCAAGCAGAGAGAAAATGAATGACAGAGGTGAGTACTTACAGTACTTCATTTAGACACAAATGATCAGTACATTACATATCAATTTATCATATATATTGCTTTCTCCATAGTACCTCTGTTTTTAGATGAAGGTGCCAGTGATTCATTTGGTAAGATTTACTCTGTCTGGTTCATTGCTGTGTTTTTGTAGTCTTTAGTATAAAATGATTCATTTGATTTTAATTCTGTCACCCAAATTAAGATTGTCAATGCTAGAAAATCAACATCTGTCTTCATAGTAAATTAATTTAAAAATAATAAATTTTGTTTTGAAAATATGTCATGCCCTAAGTTGATGTGATGTAGTGAGCTACTTTCTGTAACTTTGTAGTGTTGTTAACTAAAGTTTTACAAGGTCAGCTTGGCTGAAGTTTAACTGTATCCATCTGTCACACCTGAAAAGTAGTTCTAGAAAGACAATCGTCTGCGGTGAGACGACGGACACTAAATCAGCCACACCGACATCACAACTCAGAGGATCATGGGAGGACACAGCGATCCACAGAAGACAGAAGTATTTATTTCACACTTACATTCATTGATCTCACAGACATACAGTACAGACCAAAAGTTTGGAAACATTACTATTTTTGATGTTTTTGAAAGAAGTTTCTTCTGCTCATCAAGCCTGCATTTATTTGATCAAAAATACAGAAAAAAAATGTAATATTGTGATATATTATTACAATTTAAAATAATCCTTTATAAATCAATCAAACATTAAAATACATTACCAAAGTTGGAAACAGTTCTGCTGCTTTTAGGATCATTATCACATGACCCTTTAGAAATCATTCTAATATGATGATTCATTACCAAAGTTGGAAACAGTTCTGCTGCTTAATATTTTTTCAGAACATGTGATACTTTTTTAGGATACTTTGATGAATAAAAAGTAAAAAAAAAAAAGAAGCTATGTTTTTTAAATATAAATATTTTGTAATAACAATATACACTACTGGTCAGTAATTTGGGGTCAGTAATTTTTTTTTTTCTTTTTTTAAAATAAAATCAATACTTTTATTCAGCAAGGATGTGTTAAATTGATAAAAAGTGATAGTAAAGAAAATAGATTATTAGAATTTATATTATTAGAATTTTTATTTTTTATTTTGAATAAATGCAGTTCTTTTTAACCTTTTATTCATCAAATATATTAGACAGCAGAACTGTTTTCCAACACTCATAATAAATCAGAATATTAGAATGATTTCTAAATGATCATGTGATAGACTGGATGTTACATGTGACACTGAAGGCTGGAGTAATGATGCTGAAAATTCAGCTTTGCATCACAGGAATAAATTATTTTTTTAAGTATATTCAAATAGAAAACTATTATTTTAAGTTGTAATAATATATCACAATATTACATTTTTTTTCTGTATTTTTGATCAAATAAATGCAGGCTTGATGAGCAGAAGAGACTTCTTTCAAAAACATTAAAAATAGTAATGTTTCCAAACTTTTAGTCTGTACTGCATGTCATCAAAGACAATCAAATTTGTAAAATGCAGTGCCATGTTTAAAGTATGCTAAACTTAATGAAATCATGATTAGAAGTGAGTAGAAGTGAAATGCTGAAAATAAGAGAAAGGTGTGGTTTTTTTTTAACTTAAATTTACAATAAGTGCCTCTGCTTGTTATTATAAGATAGTTAAAGTGATAGTTCACCCAAAAATGAAAATCATGTCTTCATTTACTGACCTTCCACTTGTGCCAAACCTCTATGAGTTTATTTCTTCTGCTGAACACAAAATAATAACAATTTTTTGAAGAGCAGTTGATTGTACATTGACTTCCGCTGTATTTGTGTCCACACTATGGTAGTCAATGGCTGCCGTCAATTGTTTGGTTACCAGTATTCTTCAAAATATCTTATTTTGTGGTTTGGAAAAAGTGGAGGGTGAGTAAACGATGACTGAATTTTCATCTTTGGAAGAATCTAATTATTTTGAACACTTTTAAAAAGCTTTGTCTAATCCCAGACATTATCATGTGATTGACAGGATCGGTTCCATCTGAACTCAGGATAGTGCTGGTGGGTAAAACCGGATCCGGAAAGAGTTCAGCGGGAAACACCATCCTGGGCAGGGAGTGTTTTATCGAGGCTGTTTCTCCAGGATCAGTGACTGAGACCTGTGAGAGAGGAGAAGCACAGATCGGTGAGCGGATCATCTCAGTCATCGACACTCCAGGCCTGTTTGATACACGGATGTCAGAAGGGAAAATGAAGGGTGAGATAGAGAGCTCTGTCTACATGTCTGCTCCCGGTCCTCATGCGTTCCTGCTGGTCATCAGACTGGGTGTGAGATTCACAGACGAGGAGAAAAACACAGTCAGATGGATTCAGAAGAACTTCGGAGAAGCAGCTACTCGATACACCATCCTTCTGTTCACTCACGCTGATTATCTCAAGGGAAAACCATTAGATCTGTATATCACTGAGAGTAAAGATCTCCAGGCTCTTGTAAATAAGTGTGGCGGCAGATATCACCCATTTAACAATGAAGACATGAGGAACCGCGAACAAGTCACAGAACTGCTGGAGAATATTGAGATCATGGTGGAGGAGAACGGAGGACAGCACTACACTAATGAGATGTACCAGGACGCTCAGAGAAACATACTCAGTAGAGCAGAGTTCTGTGAGTGTTTTTGAAACATAGTGCCACCACGATATAAACAGATGTTTGTGAATAAAACCTGTTTCACTTCATATGGAGTTGATGGTGTTGAGTATAATTCACATTCTGATTGACAGGGTCTGGAAATCCTCGTTTTGTGCTGCTCGGTAAAACTGGATCAGGAAAGACCAGCGCGGTAGAAACCATCCTGGGCCAAAGGAGATCTGAGAGATCTGACAGCAGCGGGCTGAAAGAAGCTTGTGTGTCTGGAAAGAGCATGACAATAATTGACGCTCCCGGACTGATTGATGCACCAGAAGAGAAGATGAAGGACGGAATCGAGAAGTTTGTCTTCATGTCTGCTCCTGGTCCTCACGTGTTTCTGCTGGTCATCAGACTGGACACCAGATTCACAGACGAGGAGAATAACACGGAGAGATGGATTCGTAAGAACATCGGAGAAGATGCTTTATGTCACACCATCATTCTGTTCACTCACGCTGATGATCTGAGGGGGAAAACATTAGATGAGTATATCAGAGAGAGAAGCTTTCTGCAGTCACTGGTTCACGGCTGCGGTGGCAGATTTCACTCATTCAACAATCAGGATAGAGACGATCACAATCAGGTCTCAGAGCTGCTGGAGAAGATCGAAAACACTGCAGAGAGAAACCGGTGGGAGTACTACACAAATGAGATGTTTAAAAAAATTATTCACAAAAAGACCTTTAAAGAAAAACTAGAAAAAAACCTAAATAAAGTCGCAGTCGGAGCTGTACCAGTAAGTGTAGGATCCGTAGCAGCAGGTGTGGCGCTGCTAGCAGAGCCGGTCATAGCACCAGTGCTAATAACTGCAGGAGTTGTGTTTGTGCTTGGAGTTGCTGGAGCCTTTGTCTGGACAAAAATTTTGCAAAAAATCTGTTTATGACATTGTGGAGAGCAGGGATTAAAGTTCTCCAAAATCCACTGAAAAAAAAAAAATTCTGCACTCTCACTAATTCTCTCATAATAACCATCGAAGTGCAGATCTGATATGAGCATCAGTACTGGATCCGTGCATTAGGTCTTAAAGTGACAGCAGCCTAATATACCTGCTTCTGCCTAATATACATTTTATTCTTAAATGGTGGTGTCTTATTTTATTGCAAAACAAGGTTACATGGGTAAACAAAAACAACAGAAACTTAACTATTTTATTTTCATTTTATTGTGTTTGCTTTTTAATTCCAGAACTGTTAGTCTTGAGTATTTAAATGAAGCGAGTTAAAGTAATATGAAGTAGTCTGACAAGAAAAAAACAAAAAAAAAAAAAAAAAAAAAAAAAAAAAAAAAAAAAAAAAAAAAAGAGAGATTTAGATGACACGTGAATTTTAATAAGTGGCCAAATTAATGTTTGAAATGTCTATTTTTAAATAATTAAAATCTGATCCTTTATGTATTTATTCATTTATTTTTCTCCACTGTGCTATTGTCACGATCACCAGCTGAAGTACATCCCGAACCACTGCCACTCAGTCGTTGACTTCTTTCCCCACAATCCTTTGCACTGACTCATCAGCCGTTGTTTTCTGTTTCGTTAACCCTGATTGTTCACCCTACATAAGCCTGGTTCATTCAGTTGTTCATTGCTAAGTTTTGTAGGTCTCATTATATCATTTCTAAGCCTTGTATGCTGGTTTTGATTATCAGCCTGTTGTTCTGGACCCTGTTAAGCTCAGCCCTGAGCTCAGTCTTGGTTTGGATTGTCTGTTTGTGTATGACTCTTGCCTGTTTTTTGGACTACGTCTGTGGATTAATCCTTCAGTAAATACTGTGTTTGGATCCTCAACCTTTGGGTCTCTGTGCAGTCCATGACAGCTATCATCAATGATGTGCTTTTTCAGTTTAATATTTGCAGTTAAATGTTGCTGATTTTGTAAAGTTGTTCTTTGTACTCAAATGTGAATAATAAACTGCAAAAGACTGCTTTTTGAATATGAATCCTGCATGTCTCTGTGTCAGACGTGTGCTTTCATCTACGACACATTCACTGTTTTCAGCATCTGTCATCTCAACTTTATGAAGACATGAACACATGAACTTTATCTCCAGAGCTGATCTGATAATAATAATACATTTATTTTTATACAGGCTAATAACTGATATAATTTATTTTTATAGCAATAACATTTTTTATTCCTTTTTAACAGTGAACCTCTGCTGTACAACACTTTGATTGCCAAAAACTAAAAGGAATTGTTACAATTTCATTTGATCCAATATTAAAATATTAAGTTGCTAATGTTTTATGCCTTCATTTGATTATCACTGTGTGTTTTTTATTATTATACATTTGTCTTAAATTATAAATCTAGATAAATTAAAACAGACAGAACACAGAATTTCAGAAAAAAAAGCTTTTCATATTTTTGTAAAACTTTTAATAAAATATTAAGTTGTTACAGTTTTATAAATTCAATTGACAAGAAAATGCTTTTAGATTATTACAATTTAATTATACTATTTAAATGTAATTAAAACAGAAAACACTTAATTTGAGAAAAAATAAAAATAGATTTCATATGGCCCTAAAATATACTTTTGATGCACTTTAAATGAATTGTTGTTAAATTGCATACGTGGTATGATTTCAAATAATTAGACATGCTTTTTGGTTATCATTTAATTTAACCATTAAACAGAATCCAGAAAATAAATTAATAAATAAATAAAACACCAAAATTAATGTAATCCAGAAATATTAAACATAATCCAGTTCCATCATCTAAGTGTAACAATTGTAGTAAGCATATAATTATTCACTGTTATAATTATTCGGGGACCCTTGGACAGTTTTCTCGCCTATAAAGGGTCCCTGGCCCCAAAATGCTCTGATAACCTGGACGTCTCTTCTGTACAGCAGCGAGAATCACGTGATACAATAATCACAGATGTCCAGCAGGGGGCAACAGACAAGAGAGGAAAAGCATATTATTAAATGTGAAATATCCAGCAGAAAGTCTGGATACACAATCCTGTTCTCTAAACATTTTCAGTAAATGTATTTAAATTAACTTAAAGAAAAAGAGCACTATTTTTCTGTAGTTTTAGTCTAGTAATGTTGTTCTCTAGGCAAAAGGAGCCCCAACTAAGTAATGAGTGCTGCACATGCTCATACTTTTCATGTTCATACTTTTCAGTTGGCCAAGATTTCTAAAAATCCTTTCTTTGTATTGGTCTTAAGTAATATTCTAATTTTCTGAGATACTGAATTTGGGATTTTCCTTAGTTGTCAGTTATAATCATCAAAATTAAAAGAAATAAAACATTGTGAAATATATCAGTCTGTGTATAATGAATGAATATAATATACAAGTTTCACTTTTTGAATGGAATTAGTGAAATAAATCATCTTTTTGGTGATATTCTAATTATATGACCAGCACCTGTACATGTAATGTAATTTGAATGTACATTAAATGCAATTAAGTTGTTTTATTGCTTTCTGTGTGTTCAACCCCAACATTTTAGCTTTTCTTGTGCTTCAGGTCAGAACACAGCCCATTCCCTTTGAAATACTGGGGAAAAATCAAAATAATACATCTTTAAACACTAATAATTATTTATCATTGAGAAAAGTGAATACAACCAGCGAATACAAATCAACAAGAGACACACTGGTAGTCTGCTTTTTATATTGAAAGCACTCTATACAGATAAACTCCACAACAAACAACAACAAATGCAACTGATAAGCCTTTATATACACAAAAAAATATTAACAACAGCAAAAAAATATTAACCAATTATACAGCGCACAGTTAAATATAGTAAAAGTGATATGTAAGTATATGTAGTACAACTTGTACTGTGAATAAAAGTGAATAATATAAAAAGCAAGTACAACAGTACAATAACATAAGTGATATAATAGATTTATAAATTATAATAGCACAAATTATATGTATATACCATAAAATAAAATGAATAACAATAGATGAATAATAGCAAGAAGAATATGTAATATCAAGGGTGGAGTAATACAGAATAGACAAAAATGAAGAATAAATTAATAGTAAATTATAAAGTAAAATAAATAATTGTGAAATGTAGTTTTATAATACTATGTGTGTAATAATTATTAAACAAATTTAGACAACTAATGACACAATACAAAAAATTGTGGACATGTATTCCAAAATTGTGTTTAATTAATGAGCTCCTTAAGTGTCATATGTACATGTACACACACACACACACACACACACACACACACACACACACATATATTTACCTGAGAATAGAGTGGTTTAGTTGTGATGACAAAACCTGACTAATAAAGACTAATTCTACACCGCTTCCCTCGAGATTTTCCTATATTTTATTCAATTAATGAGTAAAGGAATGTAAACAAATTGACGATGCTTGACATTTTTGCTCTACAATGCAAATTACACACACCCATGCAGAAAACACACATTTTAAAAACGAATGTTTGGGTGTGAGTGTGTGCAGTTCACGTTGTACAACAAAATGTCAAAGTATAGTTATATTTAACACAGACCAGAAAATTAATAATCATTATGACAACAGACAGAATATGACCAGAAAATTCTATAATCAAATTATGACAACATCAAGTGCAATAATAAACAATGATTTTGTCATGATATTGCAGCTTGGACTCACTATGAGTTCCTGTGTTTTTTCATTTCTAGGGTATTTACATTATGCAGTTTTTGTGTAAATACACACATACTGTACATGATCAGCATTAAACAGCCTGAATCAATCAAAATAAATTCAATATAAATTATATTGACTGAATAAAGAAACTGGTTATATCTAAATAATAATAATAAATAATTCCATACATTAAAATAGCGCTTTTCTGGGCACTCAGAGCACTTTACATAGAAGCGGGAATCTCCCTGTCCTCCACCAGTGTGACAACAGAAACATTTAATAAGGTAATTATCAAAACGACGAATTAAATTACAATGTGCATAGATTTAAGAGCAACATCAACTCACAATAAATGTGTAAAAAACAAATCACCCTCAGATACAGAACACAAAGCCTCGTTGCAACACCAAATACCTTCAAAGGTTATGAGATCATCCATTTGCTTGTAATAAGCAAAATCAATCATTATTCTTGCTTTCACCATGTTTGAAAACATTGCTACTACATTCTGTCCCAAAATTTTGCTCAACTTTCTTTTTTCTACTTATATAAATGGCCAATTTTGCTTGGCCTAACACACAATTCAAACAACTGACATACAAAATCTGTTTTTTCAACACATATTTAAAACCTAAAATAAAAACCACAGTAGAAAAAAAATTCATTACAGCTCTGAAAACAATGGCTCCTAAAAGCAAAAATAAAGGCTCTAATCTTGCACATTTTACAAAAGCATGAAAGATGGTTTCTCTCTCAGTGCAAAAAGGGACATTGAGCATCAACCTCAGGATTTAAAACCGAAATAAAAAGCATTCACGGCGACAGCGCCATGAAGAATTCTCCACTGTAAGTCACCTGTCTTTTTCGTCAACGGTGGTTTATAAAGTGCTCTCCACTCAGGTTTTCTATCTATATTCAATTTAAAAAAATCACGCCATGGAGTATCAATTTTCTTAACACCTTTTTGTTAAAAATAACAACACAATACTTATACAAACTTCTCCCAGAACAAGAAAAGAAATCTACACACAGGGATTGAACAGTTTTTAAAAACACTCCAGAAACCTCTTCTAGATTCGGTGAAAAAGACAGACAAGGAGGAAAGGAGCGTCTTCAGGATCTGGTTCACAGCGACCATCACCATACTCAGCCAACAAAAGTCTTTCTGTTGCATTGAGGAGCATCTGCCACTTCACCAATAGTTGTGCAACTAGACGGGTTTGATCGAATGCCCAGATGTTGAGCCGTTGCTTCATCATTCATGAAATCCATTCCTGATACTTCCAGTAACTGTCCCCAAAGTGATGACTTTACTGTCAGTGAGTGTCTTGTTAAGTCCCTGGGTGCAGTCCACTGGCAGACAAATCCAGACGTGCTCCACAGATTAAAGGCTCTTCTAATAGCCAATGAAGTGACGCTGAATCCTCTGTTTTTTTTTAAAAAAACAAAAAGACCCCACACCTTAAAGAGGTTCCTATAAAAAGCTGGTAATCCAGAATTGTTCAATTTCAGTGGGTCGAGTAAAAAAAAAGAGTTTTATCTAGTCCCAGATTCTCAAGTTTACGTAAAAATCACATATGCAACAGCACACCATCTACATTCAGCTGAACCAAGAAGAAGTTTTTGAATGAATTGCAACCGAAAAGTTGATACTCTACTTTGAAGATGTATTAAGCCCTGTCCACCCTCCTCCTTAGGCAAGAATAACACATTCTGTGGGATCCAATGCAATTTATCCCAGAATAAGTCTACTAAAATTGCCTGGATTTTTACTAACAGTTGCGATGGAGGATCAATACATGCAACCCTATGCCATACTGAAGAAGCAACTAAATTATTTATAATTAATATACGCCCTCTATACGACATTTTTTGGAATTAACCATCTCCATTTATCTAGGCGGCCTTTCACTCTTTCAATGACTCCTTCCCAATTCTTTTGCACTGTTAACTCATCCCCAATATACACCCCTAAGTATTTTAAAACCTGATTTTCCCCAAACTAACCCTTTAGGGAGATCTGGTTTCCCACCTGCCCACTCACCTAAAAGTAAGGTTTCACTTTTACTCCAGTTTACACTGGCAGAAGATAACCCTTTAAAAGTTTTAAGTAAACCTGACAAAACTTGGATGTCACTTTGCCTACTAATCATAATTATAACATCGTCAGCATAAGCTGACAATGTAAGACTCTTTACACAGTTTGGCAAACATAAACCATAAAGTTTGACCCGTATTTGCTGTTAAAAGTGGCTCTATTGCCAAAGAGTAGAGCATACCAGACAATGAACACCCCTGCCGGACACCTCTCTGAACTTTAAAAGGAGCACATAAACCACCGTTCACTTTCAGAATACTCTCAACGCCACTGTAAAGAACTTTAATACAATTTATAAAATTTTGACAAAACCCAAAAGCCTCTAAAACTCTCCACAAATAGCGATGTTCAACACGGTCAAATGCTTTCTCCTGGTCTAACGAGATTAACCCACAGTCTAGATTCACCATCTTGGAGACCTCTAAAATATCCCGAATCAAAGAAACATTGTCAAATATTGACCTACCAGGAACACAGTAGGTCTGGTCAGGATGGATGACACCATCCATCGCTCCTGCCAGCCTGTTAGCCAGGGTTTTTTGAGAGCAGTTTGTAATCGCTACAGAGTAGCGAAACGGGCCGCCAGCACTTTATGTCCGTAAGGTCTCCTTTCTTGGGCAGGAGGGTTAGCACTGCTCTACGGCAGCTCAGAGGCAGCTGGCCTTCGGCCAAGCTTTCATTCAATACCTCCAGAAGGTCTTCACCCAGTTCTGACCAGAAGGACTTATAAAAGTCTACTGGCAGGCCGTCAATGCCCGGCGCCTTTCCAGACTCCATTCCTTGTAGAGCCTTGTACATTTCACCCATGCTCAAAGCACCAGAAATCTCAGCATTGACTTCCTCAGACACCTGGGGTAAGTCGCTGTGCTTAAAAAAATCACTGTCACTCCTGTATTCTCTGGCCCAAGTTCATTTTTTTATACAGGTTTTCATAGAACACAACTGCTGCTCTTCTTGCGAATGTCCGCAAAGTCTGTCAATAACCCCTCCAGACTCAGAGCGCAGAGCATGGATGACTCTGCTCTGACCGTTCTTTTTCTCCAGGTTAAAAAAGAACTTGGATGGAGCATCCATTTGGTCCGCACTCTGGAACCTTGACCTGACCAGAGCCCCCTGTGTTTTGATGTTCAATAAATCAGCCAACTGTGTCCTTTTCTTTGCCAATGAATCTAAATACCTCCGGCCATCAGTTGACTCAGCTAATTCTAGAAGTTTTAAAATGTCAGTCTCCAAGGTGTTCATAATCAAACTTGTCTCTCTAGTGACGTTTTGAGTATACTGCAAACAAAATTGTTTTATTTTGGGCTTTCCCAAAATCCCACCACTGTCGTAGAGACTTAAAAGAACCCTTTGTGGTTCTGAACTCATCCCAGAACAGTTTAAAGATGTTCTTAAAGTACCTGTCACTTAACAAAGTAGTGTTAAGCTGCCAGTATGCACTTCTTGGTTTAATGGAGTTTAAAAACACAGAACACAGCACCATACTGTGATCAGAAAAAAACTCACTGGGGTAATTAAACATTTCTTTACAATATTACAGTGATGCTTAAAAACATAAAACCGATCCAATCTTGCCAGCGAAATCACACTGTCACGAACATGAGTCCAAGTATACTGTTTTTGTGCCCCATTAAATTGTCTCCAAACATCACATAGCTCATGGGTTTTGACAAACTGGATCAAACGATTACGAGACGGCAAGTGAGGTTCAATATGGTTTTCTGTCCAAGTTTGACTGTGTACATTTAAAGTCACCACCCACGAATAAATATTCTTCTACACAGCATTTTTTGTAAGACCGAACACAAAGTATTTAAAAATTAGCATTCTTTCTATTGGTGCAGTTGGAATATACACGCAAATAAAACAAAAATAAAATTCTCAAAAATAGCTCTTACTTTTAAAAGCCTACCCTTAACTACTTCATCCACCTGATAAGAAGTTGGATTGAAAGCTTTAGAAAAAAGGAATAGCCACCCCTCCACTGACGGAGGTGTTGTGGCTCAACACAGAGACCCCGTCCCACTCCTCAGTCCAATCAGCAGCATTCCTCAAGTCACTATGAGTTTCTTGCAACATAAGAACATCTATTCTTTTTTGTTTAACTACTTCAAACATAGCTGTTCTTTTTCTAATTTCTCTTACTCCATTTATATTTAAAGTCGCAATGTTCACTTCACTCATGCTTGGAGAAATGAAAGAGACTAAGACACAAATTAGCACTCCATACACACACCCCACATTACTAGCCAGGCTGCTATACTTTCTCACTACCATCATTGGCCTTGTCAGAAGTGAGTTTCCTCACAATCTTTTTTAGTCGATATAACTCCTTGTTTGTAAACAAACTCTCCGACATAAAAAACCTGGTTTTATCAACGAACTGCTTCGTGTCCGAAAAATAATCAGCTACACAGACCCCTCTCTTGTTTTTAGTAGCTTTTAAAAACAGTTTAATGTCTTCCACTTCACAACCTCGACTAGAGAAGTCACTCTGAGAGAGACTGACGCTAGAATCAGAAGATTCACTGTCACTTTCACCACAACAAGCATCCACGTCAGCTTTTCTTAGCTCTAACCGTCCTCTGAAACTCGTCAGATGTTTTCCTTTTCGATGGAACTTTGAAATCAATCTGCTCTGGTCTCCATTTCAATGCCATCACCAAACGAATCGAGCAGTAAAACGTTAGGTAAATTGACACTTTTTGGCGTATTCGATGTTTTAACATCACCCGGTCTATTTTCCTCAACCACATTTTCAGGTTCATTTACCTGGATCGCCGCACTCTCGGCCGCGGGCAGATTCAATGCAGCCCTGTCCCCCACCGCACCTGTCTCCGCCGCACCTGTGCCCGCTGCACCCGTCCCACTCGCACCTGTCTCCGCCGCACCTGTGCCCGCTGCACCCGTCCCTGTCGCACCTGTCTCCGCCGCACCTGTGCCCGCTGCACCCGTCTCTGTCGCCGGCCGAACCGCGTCTGACGGACCAGCCTCGACCGGCTCACTAATATTAACGTCATCAGCCGCTGCGCCGTTTTTCGTATTTTTACCAGGACAGGCACGGATCAAGTGCCCCGCTAATCCGCACTTAAAGCACTTCATCTTGTCCGTGGTAACATAAACGACATAATCAAACTCGTCCACTTTTATATGCAGAGAAAGATCTAAATCCTCATCATCTTTTAGGATCATGTAAACGAATCTCCTAAATGAAACCACATGTTTCAAAAGAGGAGATCCACTACCAATCGGTATCATTTTTAATAGGTGAGACCAATTTTCCATATCGTGATAAAATTCTTACCAAAGTTTCATCGCTAATGAAAGGCGGAACGTTCGACAACAAAACCTTTTTTGATGGCATAGAAAGTGGGAGAACATGAGTAAAAAGATTCTCAACCACTATACCATTCTCAACTAGGTCATTTGCCTTTTCAACAGAGCTAAGAAAGATGACAATGGAACTGTTCATTCTGGAGGGCCGACATTATATGTTCATGCCCAACAACCTCTCCTGCAGCCAGGCAACAGTCTTCCACGCTCACCGCGGACGCCACTTTTACTCCATGGCGCCGCGTGAGTTTACTCAAACCTTGCATACGTGGGGCCGTCATGCTGCCCGCGAAAAAAAAAAGCACGGTAGCACGCGGCCCAAACCAACAAATACCCCACCACTTCTTAACAAGAAACCATACAAGAAAAAAAAAGAAAAGAAAGAAAGAAAAAAAGATTCACTCACAAACTCCAATTCACACGCAAACGCTCCTCTCACACTCAGCAGTCACACGTCACACACGGAAGATAGAGAGAGAGAGAGTCTGTGGAAGTATAGCCTTGTCTCTTAGAATTGCAGATAACAGCTTTCTTCAGCTTTCCTTAAGGCTTTATATATAATCAGTTCAGTTTTATGATAAGCTATGAAATCCTTATATATATATATATATATATATATATATAACTTAATCTCAGTAAAAAAATAACATAAGAATATATATATATATATAATCAGTTCAGTTTTATGATAAGCTATGAAATCCTTATAATCAAGTGATGATAAACTTACTCTTTGTAAATAAATAACATTAGTGAAATTAAAGAGAGATGCTTTAGCTCCATCACTAATCCTGGCAGTCTGAGACTTGTCAAAGTGCCCACTGTACACATACTGTGCTTATAACACAATTTATTTCATGATATAAACTACAATATAAGTTAACACTTAATAAGAGTCAGCTATCCCTACTTCAGACCCAATGAGAGATTCACGCACAAATACCCCATCCAATATGTCAACGTCCGGAAGATAACGTCCAAACAGAAAGACCAGAGAGGTATATACATATGTATTCAACTAAATTCAAACCTAGCATGCGACATTTTATCATAACTGCAACATCGGGGTGGTAGTAACATATGGCTCAGTGAAAACACATAGTTTGTCTGTGTTGACATTTTTCTGTTAGAAAATGAACATATTTAAATGTAAAACTATATTTTAAAAATGATTAGTGTTTTTTTTTTTTTTTTTAAATCAATCAATATTCCACATGATCTTATCCTGGTCTATCTTGTACCATTTCATTAAAGTTTGGTTAAAGACTGTTCTTGACTCACCAGAATAATTTACATAATTAAAACAAATACATATATACATAGAGAGAGAGAGAAATCTAGTTATCAATATATATATATATACAGTCTTGTCCTTATTAGTGAAAACTAAGTTTGAGAATTTAAACCATATAAAATAAACAAATAAATACAATATATACATAAATACAATCTAAAATATATATATATATATATATATATATATATATATATATATATATATATATATATATATATATATATGTATGTATGTATGTATATTTCAGCAGTAAAATGGTTACTTTGAGGTAGGCATCTTATCTTAATTGCCCCCAACAGGGGAGCAAAAGTAATGCTCTGACTTCTTGCATTTAATTTAATATTATATACCAAAACATAACAATTAAAATACAATCTGACTTCTTGCATTTAATTTAATATCCTGTCCTTATTATGGAAAATATATGAATTGTATTATTAATTAGAGCACCTGTATTTGTTTTTTGTATCAAAAGATGACTAGTGTATTTCAAGTAATCTGTGAGTTATGAAGGAAAATGTAAAAAAAAAAAAAATGTTACAATTGCCCCCAGTCTCCCCTACTTTTTGAGTACTTATGAATACTTAGAATTAGTAAGATATTAGTGTGATATCAGATGCAGCTATTGTTTGCGCTGTAACTGTCTGAATACAACTCTTCTGAGGCTCAAACTCATGTGGGAGGAGTTTAATGGATTTAAACAGTGACTGTTCTGAATGGAATACTAGCATACTGCATACTATTTACATTTACATTTAGCAGACGCTTTTATCCAAAGTGACTTACAAATCAGAAAAACCTAAATAAAACACATATATACAAACTATAAAAAAAAAAAAAAAAAAAAAAATAAAAACTGTTTGTGAAATCGTGTGCAGTGTCCAACAATAAACTTTGTTTCAGACAGTAGTACGGTGTTTATATTATCATTTCACATCAAGTCTAAAAAGTGGTTTAAATACATGTTAGATGTGACTTCAGTTCATTCCTCACTCTGGAGATCTGGACATGGAGGGTGTAACTGAGCACACATCATTATTGGAAACATGATATAGAAAGGTCACATACAGTTATGTTTTCACATCCTTCATGTCACCAGATTTTATTTCAGCCAATATACATGTAGCATTCAGTGCACTCAGATTTACTTCTAAGCACACATTAGCAGTGGTTTATGGGAAATTAATTTTGTCTTTGCAGTCGTATGATGATACAAAAGCAGAAAATTAAACATGTTTTTAGATTCTGGTTTGCACTCATCTAACTGAACTCTCTCTCTCTCTCTCTCTCTCTCTCTCTCTCTCTCTCTCTCTCTCTCTCTCTCTCTCTCTCTCTCTCTCTCTCGCTCTCTCTCTCTCTCTCTGTCATGCACACTATTTAGGAATGTCCAAATCCTGTTGCAGTGAGACCTGCAGTGTGTGTCTGTGTGTGTGTGTGTGTGTGTGTGTGTGTGTGTGTGTGTCTTTGTATCCAGAGAAACCCTCCCTCCTCTCGCTCAGCCGAAGCTGAATGAGTCTCTTTGTTTAACCAAAGTATCACACAGATGATTAAATCAGGGGAATTAGAAATCAGCCTCAACTCTCAGCACACACACACACACATGCAGATAAGCAGGGCAGCATTCACACACACAGTGTCAGTGCAGAGGCTGTTGAGATGTGCACTGCATGATATTGGTTTCAGCCAATCAGAATGAACTTACAAGCTCATAATAACATTGCATTTGTTCAGAATGGAATACTAGCACAATGCATGTACACATACTCAGTCTAAACTACATTGCTGTCACATGACTTCACTGTGATGCATGTTATGGAAATAGATCATGTCACGCATTTTGCATTATTATAATAACTCTAATAAATCTAAAAAATAAACCATACAAAAAAACAAAACCAAACCATATACATAGGCTACTGTATTCTGCTGAAATGCATGGGTAATAACTGTGGTAAAGGTAATAATTACACCGTAGAAAAAAACATTACTGGACTATGTTTTGAAGAAATAATGAATTCAGTGCTTCAAAATTACGTTTAATGTGTTACCATTTCTTTGTATTTAATTGAGTGATTTGGGAATTTACTAGCAATTTCTAAATGAAAACCGTTTTTACACACACACACACACACACACACACACACATATATATATATTAATCATTGTAATAGTAATAAATAATAACTGTTATAGTGTGCAAATCTAAACGTAGTCCCTAATTCATCGATATTAAATATGTGGCACTTAAATGTGCCATAATGTGTCATGGTCTCACGGGTGGAGAAGATATGGGGAGAGAGGAAGAAGAAAATGAACATTCAGGTAAGTGTGAAGACAAGGAGGCGCTTGTACAGACTGCAGCTTTATTTAAAGTGAGGGAAGTTAGTCACTGCTCTCTTCTATTTACACTGATAAAGAAAAACAACAACACTTTTACCCACCACAAAATTACACAGAGTTTCCAACATCAGAATAAAACACTACTGATAAAAACCAAACAAAAACAATATAAATAATATTATGTAATATATAACAAGAATGCTGTTTGTTTGCTGTTTTTGAATAATACTAATGAAGAGGGCAAAAACTATAAAAGTACCAAAGGGAAGAAAACATCTAAAAACTAACCCTGACAGCACAGGAATACATCACGGAGATGTCACTTACATCTCTAACGTCTATTGGACGTTTCCTATCAGATGACAAATGATAGGCCTACATATGATTTAGTATGTAAAACTGACATCTTAAAGACCTCTATCAGATGTTACACAGCAGCATGTTTTTATTAACCGCAATGTTTTATTTCTCTTTTTAAAAAAAGGTGTTTAAAAAAAAAAAAAATCTTGGACGTTAAGCCTGGCATTGTTCTGAAACCGACATTATTTCAATAAAAGACCAAACGGCCGCTCTTTCAAAATTCGTGTAGCCTATTTGTCACGTGGGCATTTACATATCGGCTAATGATGATAAACCATTGCTGATGGACTGAGGCACTTAAGTTTAAAAAAAGGCTTTATTAACCGGAAACGGCTAATTCTGATGTGACGAAACATTGCCTGTGTTTAGAGTAAAAGGTAAAGATGTGTAATTATCACGTCCTGGCACTGATATTTACACACGCTGAAAGTCATAAAACACTAATGTCATTAACAAACACTAGACAGTGGTGAAGACTTTTCAGTGTAGTTATGGCAACACAAATAACAATAGAAAAGATTACAACAACGAAAACACGTCATTATTTGTTTGATAAAAACAATATGGCCTTATTTTGGTTAATAAAAAGAGATTATTCATTCATACAAAAAAACAACAACAACATGGATTTACAGATAACATCATCAGTTGTAAGTTTGTTTGTGTGTATGTGTGTCTGAGTGGAGTTTGAGTGATCTAGTGTTTGAGCGGGTCGACTTCCGTAATGATGTTTGGTCTGAGTGTTACTGCCACTCAAGAGTTCAGAAACTGCACCTATTTTTGTTCGATATTTTTTTTTTTTTTATATGTTTTGGTCTCAGAACTTTGGTAATATGTCTCATGAAGGACCACTGGTGTCAAATTTCTGCCTCCTTTAATTCATCTAGCGTTGAGTGAATCTGTGACGGGTTGTGAAGGTTTCATCAGCCTGAGGCACGTGAGAATATGTTCCCTGCAGATCTCCACACACACAAGTTTCTCTCAGGTTCCTGTCGGTGTAGATTGTGGTGCAGGTGAGTGTTTGTCATGATATTCAGTCACACTTTTGTTGGACCCTTCATCGACTGGATACCAAACCAGAACGTCGCGTCACGGTCGAGATAAGGTGGTGTATACGGGCTGCTCCCAGTGTGTTGGGCTGTGCGACTGCGGCACGGAGCCGGGATCTGGTATGGCGGTGTACAGGGGCCTCTGCGAAGGGCCCATGTAGGAGAAGGCGGAGTAAAGGCCAGGAGTCTGGCTAGAGTGGGCGTAGTATGAGCCGGACGCCTGGTGCTCGGCGTATTCGGCGAACTGCGCGCGGGACGCCAGCGAGGGGAAGGCGGCGCTGTAGTGTGGCAGGTATGTGACATGTGACCCGCTCGCCGCAGCGTCACTGGAGAAGTGCGTCTCACTCTTAATCTGCGTCTTCCCGCCATCCGATCCTAAGTGCTGCTGGGACGGCAGCTGCTGCTTGGAAAGCCAGGCGGTGGAGTGGCCGCTAGCGGCTGCCAACGCACTGGAGATGCCGTAAGTGTACGGCGAAGCCGAAGACCCAGCGCTTGTGCCACTCGATGACTGCGGGTGCCCGTTGGGCGGCAGGTACTGGTCGAACTCGTTCACGTCGAACGGCTCCATGTTGGCCATCACCTCATGGCTGATCTCGCCAATGTCCACGTTTCCGAAATCGATGTGCGGTTTTCCGCTGGCAGATGAGGAGGCGGAGCTTCCGTCTGCTCCCACCCCCAGACCGCTCCTGGAGGCTCCGCCCTCTCGCTTCCCCTCACCGGATTTACCACCCTGCAGTTCTGTTTTAGGAGTGGTAGGGGGCGTCGGAGGGCTGTGACTCTGACCTGAAGGAACAAATGGATGCATTTTAGAGGAAGTAGTTTGGGGTCAGTTAGATTTTTGATATATTTGAAGGTTTTTGCTCACCAAGGCTGCATTTATTATTTTTCTAACACTATAAATGTCTTTACTGTCACTTTAGATCAATTTAATGCATCGTTGATGAATAAAAGTGACCCCAGACGTCTTAACGGCAGTGTAGGTGAGTGTAAGTCACCTGTAGTGTGAGGGTGGTGTCCGTCGCCCAGTGGTGATCCTGCGGCCCCGCTATGTGCCACCTCCAGATGCAGACTTTTGTAATGCGATTGGCTGTGACTGACCTCGCCCTCGGAGTGGCCGTCACCCTCAGAGCTGGATCCCGGTTTGCCGTTCTTGCGTCTGCGTGGCTGGTACTTGTACTCGGGATAATCTTTCTTATGCTGCTTCCTCAAACGCTCAGCTTCCTCGATAAATGGCCTCTTATCCGACTCGTTCAGCAGCCTGAAACACACATACAAAAAAAGATTATCTTTTGCACAGTATATAATGCAGAAACATTAATATATTTTAAAATACCAGAATATTTATTAGTGAAATGCTCAACATTTCAATGGACACTGGACAAATTAAGAGAATCTAAGGCACTCATATAAACTGACAATAAAATCTTATTTCAATCAACAGAATTTCAATATTTCATCATTGCTTTTTACATTTTAATATTAATATTTAAGTTTTAAAAATGTGTGTAATTCAATTTTTTTCTCTTTGGTCTTTACTGTATGTAAAAACAGGAGTTAAGTGTTGAATAAGCTATAATGACACCAGACTTTGAGCTTATTGAGTTGTTAAATACTGAAACTGGCTCAGATTTCTCTTCTGAGAGTTTAACATGAGCAGACGATCAGTTTGTGTGTCTGATATTCCAGCTGGTGTCTGAACGAACTCTGCGGTCTGATTCTCCACCTGTTATACGGTCATCTGTAGAGCGAGACACTTTCATTCAGAGACTGCATCTATAAATCCAGCAGAACCAAACACTCGCTCCCTCATGAAAATAAACTATTTTAGACAAATGCACTCCGTGATAGCTGAAGTTATACCTAAAGCTAATGTTAATGTTTACATACACAGACCGTTGCCTGTGTCTCTTCTCTTTTCCACAGCAGCTCCTGAAGGGATTTGTGCTTCTAATCTGGCATCTTGAAGAAATGATTATTCTGAGCTAAAGCCCCTGAGAAACTCAAAGCCAGAGGCTGAGTTAACAACCCCACCGGAGCAGTGTGCAGTTAATATAAGGCTGACAGTGAGGTGTGGTCATCAGACAGACAGAGCAACCTGAAGAGAGAGCCATTAAACTCCAGCTTCAATTTTGTAATTATAGAATTAAAGTAATGAATTCATGGAGGCTGTTGTTTGAGTGGTTTATGATGTGAAGAGATTGAGAAAGTGCAGACGGACCTTTAATTCAGTCACTATGATTTTATGGAGATCCTGTGTTTTTTCTTCTTCTTATGTTTATTAATTATATTTTTAACATTACTAATTATTATTCTTATGTGTAATAATTTTTTTTTACTGCTAATTTGATTGCTTACGCATCTTTTATGATTATCTTTAATATTTTAAGTAAAACAAGTGAAAGTGCTATATACTGTAGATAAAGTTTCCTTTGGAGTACTGGCCTATATGATATAAATATTCATTTGTGCATGACATGGCAAACATCTAAGAACCACGGTACTAACATCACTGCACCATGGTGGCGCCACAGCATCCTCTGTAAGGGTTACACAGGTAAAACGTTATTTTTTCCCTCTCACCTCCAGAGTTTTCCGAGTGTTTTGCTGAGCTCGGCGTTGTGCAGGTGCGGATATTGATCCGCCAGTTTCCTGCGCGCGGCCTGCGCCCACACCATGAACGCGTTCATCGGCCGCTTCACGTGCGGCTTGTTCTTGCTGCCCGAGTTCACGCGCACGGGCATGGGTACGAGCGTCCAGTCGTAACCGTTAAGCACCTGACTGACCGCCTCACGGATGCCGATGGGGAAGCGGTCGTCGTCTTCGTCGGACTTCACCGAGACCCCTGTGGAGACGCCGGCCGCATCATCACCGACGCCCGGCATCTGAGACGACTGACCGGGAAGAGGGGAGTCCCCGCCGGGAGCACCGGACGAGTGTCCGGGGGACATGGAGTGACCGTCGTCCGAGACCCCGGGACTCATTTCCACCTCTGACATACTGTGCTCCTCCGCCGACATCGGTCCTCTCGCTCTGCGGCCACAGGTGTCTTCGGAAAGTCTGGATGTTCTTGCAGGGCCTCTGTTTTTTTAAGTTTATTCACTAAAAAAACGATTTTGCCAATGCTTTTTTAAATTATATTAATTACTTTAGGTCCTCCAATGGAACGTTAACACGCTTATTTTTTACACGATCTCAGTTCTTTTCCAAATGAATCCATCCGCCGTCTTTCTCAGGATATAGATCTGCTTGAAAAAAACCTGCAAGAAATACACACAAAGGAATGTTTATTTTTAAGGTTGTCACGCTACCTTTACATGTTTTTGTAAAGTATTTCTTCTGAATGTGTAATAATATAAATATGGAGTTGTAATGGGATATAACCGCACAACCTCTTCGCTGTTCATAACCCAGCACTCCGAACAAGATAAACCTGTTCAGGAAAAACTGCTACAAACACTGAGGCTTTGACTTTATTTAGAATTCGACTTTTTTCCAGCAGTCATACGGTGGCGTCAGTTCGCCTCAGTGTGTGCGTGTTATTTTAGCTTCACTTCTGCTAACAAGCTACTGTTGAAGGTCTGGAGGTTTGTTCAAGCTCCCGGGAGAGAAAGTGCTGAAATAATACGGGCTTCATTCCGCCCGCTGCTGGATAAACACGGAGCGGCGCTGCTGTGGGCAGCTGAATTACACAGTGTTTGTTGGTGGTGAAAGCACAAGCGACGACTTATAACCAGCAGAAACACACAGAGAGTCGTGTCAACGTGTTTCTGAAAACTCAAGCAAGCGGCATAAAGAAATAAAATATTTATTTTGCATCTATAGATCTGACTGAAGATCAATCAGAGAACCGATTTTCTCTTAAAGTATGAACTGAACACAACAGATAGCCTAGTGTTTTATATACGGAAAAAAACACTAGAGATGCGACTTGTCACGCAGAGCTGAACTTGAATTAGGCCTGCTGTTGATCTCAGCCGAAACCATCCGACACCAGTTTTAAATTAAGATCAGACACAGGTGACTCAACTTCTGTGATTACACATTCATTTAATATTAATTCAATAATCACATTTGACTGGGTCACTGGAATACAAACGTTTAGATCTGTGTCCGATTGACTTGTTTCTTTGGGACATAGATAGCCTATAATGCACCTCTTGAGACTTGATAATTAGTCTTTAGTAGGCTAACACAGGTATCGGTCGATTTCTTTAAGCAGTAATTGCGCTGTTGGGTTTTGCTCTATTTTCCGTTCAACACATTTCAGTACAAAGCGACTGTTTAAGACAACTTAGAAACTTTGTTCATTCATTTTAACCACTCACAACTCTTTATATTGCTCCTGTTTATCCGCCACTGCTAACTTCGTTTATTATTTAAATCTTATTCAGTTCATATTTAACTACATTATTTCGGCATATTCTTGACAAGGTTCACACAGTACAGTAGGGCGGGTCATCACGCCTGGTTTGACAATAATTTGCCCCTAATTCACTCATGCCAAAACACCACTCTCCTAAATGGAACAATCCCATTCAAATATTACCAGACATTTAAACAAACATGCTCAGATTTGACAAAAAAAATATATATATATACTTCCACTAATGAGATACTGTTGATTGGATCTCTTGTGCAGATTCGGTGCTTTTATCGGAATATCGTAGCATGAAACTTTTTTTTTTTTTTTTTTTTGTGAACATATTATGTAGATTATTTTTCTTTCGTTTTTCTCTGTTCATATTAGCAAACTGCACTTAAATCTGATGCATCTGTAGAGCAATTTGAAACAGCATTTGCTCGATAATGCGCGAGTAAAACCTTTCTCAAAGAATATAGCAAATATTGTCTGTTTTTTTTAAAAAGCTCTTAAATAGTTATTTATAACAGCTGCAACAACATTTATTTTTGTCATTTATAAGTTTTATTTATTTTTTTTCATTTTGTATTTACTTTTTCATTTATAAGTTTTATTTATTTTTTTTCATTTTGTATTTACTTTTTCCAAATGACCGAAGAGTAGGCTGTGTCAAATCGTTTCGTCAAACACTGATTAAGCAACTTTCCCCATTAAGACAGATTAACCCAACACGACCCTGATTTACACATTCACGCAAATCTCGAAATGTATCCCTCGTGACACCAACTTAGTTTAAAAGAGTTTCGTGCTCAGGACATTTGAGCGTTGCAGTATTTTACACCGTTTAATCCAGAAAAATAAAAAAAACTTTCTTCTTTACAATTACGCCCTTGTTACCGAAACTCAATCCACAGCAGAGAAAAACCCGAATTCACATGCAAATAAGCAGATGTAGAGAAATAAAGTAAAAGCAGGGCATGTGTAGCCTATTATTAACAATACTGATGCTAATTTCTCTGTTTAGCGGTTTCTCGATACATTGCATTGCCGTATATTCCCACACAGAGTAAGTGATAGAGAGAGATAATAATGTCAAGCGTCTTACAGCACTGAAGCAGGTCGCCCGCCCAGCGCGAGAGTCCGTCGGTTCAGCCCCCTCGCTCGCGCTCTGAATGCCTGCTCTGTGTCGCGCGCCGGGGCTTAAAGAGCCTCGTTGTGTGAGGAGTGAGAAAAAAAAATCAGTTCGTGGAACTCTTACAAAAAATTCTTAAAGGAGCAGCAGAGGCCCGTCGGGTCGCGCTCTGATTGGCTGCCGGATTTCGCCCTGAAGTTTCTCAACGGAGGGCGGTGATTTCTGCGGCAAATCAACGACAGTAATATTAGGGTGTAATCATTTTATTTTATTTGCGAGTTTAAATATTTTTATACATTTATTCACATATTTGGATCTTTATATGCTGATTTAGCTCTCAGTTATAACGTTTTGGTGTAAAGTTGTTATATTATAAATAGTTTTAAATGACTATTGTCATCTTTAATAATAAAGGTTCTGAAGAACCTGTGACATCCGTGGAACGTTTAAAGGTTGTTAATAGTGGAAGACTGTAGGCCTACTTCGGGAAACACAACTGGTTCTTTTATAGCATGACTGTGAAAACGCCCTTATTTTGAAGAGTGCAATAATCAAAGCTTATGTTTATTCGTGATCATTCAGACTTACAGGCAGTTTAATAGCGGATATCTAATTTCTAACACATATAAAAGTTTGCAATCAAAACCAGCCATTTGTTTAGTGCATAAAACGTCAAATTAAAATACATACATTAATAAAAACAAAATAAAAATAATCACAATAAAACAGAAAAAAATAGATTAAATATTTAATTTTTAAATTATATTAAATTATATTTAGCCTAATTATATTATATTTAAATTATATAAAATTAATAATTGGTGAATAAAAATAATCACAATAAAACAGAAAAAAAGATTAAATATTTAAATTTATATACAAAACCACCAAGTAGCCCACATAAAAAAGTTAAGTTGCTCGTCTGACAAAGTTTGAGAAATGCTGCAATATAAGAATGCAAAGATGTCAGATTAGCTACTGATGTTACGTCAGCAATGTTATAATGCAGTTTTATGATTCAGTCAGACTTTCACGGGTGGTCGCTGGTTGCTCATTATAGGGTCACGGGGGTTTTCGGGTGTTTCCGATCACACTGGCGCGTTGTTGGCCTGCTGGTGCCGCGGGGTGAATCGGAGGAGTCCTTCCACCCCTCCGAGCGCCATCGGACCTGCTGTGCGCATTAACGTCTTGCTTCTTTCTCGAGTGCGCGCGGAATAGCCTTTCTATGAGTGTAAATACATCTAGGCTACTGAGTTTAATAGGCTGTGACTTATTGGCTGATTTTAAGCCTTAGTTTTATATGCGGGATGATGTGCGCGCATGTAGGCCTGCAGTCGTGACCCGCGGGCGCGCGCTCAGCGCTGGAATGAACTCCTGTAGTGCTACGTGTTAGTGTCATAATTGCATCACATAAACACACAGAGAGCGCATTTAACGCGTTTTAAACAGAAAATATAGAAAGACGAGAAGAGAGGCGAACGACGGGCCAAACGCACACAAACACGCGCGCTGTTCTGGTCAACAATAACCTCTTGTATTTCCATCTCCCTCCTCCCCCCCACTCAAGCCAAAAATCATTGCCTTTTTCATTATCCATGAATGTTGACTCTGATAAGGGGATCCTGACCATGAGAGCATCTCTCTGTCTCGGTCTCCGGCGCTCTTTGCAGTCCTTTGTTTTATCTCAGGTGAATTGTAATCATGTGATCAAACGAACACCCCCCTTCCATTACCCTCTTAAATGAAAAAATGAGGAACAAAAAGCAGTTCTGTGTATATAAAAAAAGAAAAGAAAAGAGAAAAGACGCGCGTCTCCCTTTGGAGAGTCTTTTCTCCGTGTGGCTTCAAACGT